>NC_072461.1:20113804-20413804 GCF_027596085.1 Anoplopoma fimbria
CAGTTTTGCTCGTGGCCAAAAGGCAAAACAACCACAAACATTAACAACAGTTCATTTCATTTCACTACCAAACCATTTGGGATTTTCCCGCCTTAAAAGGCCGTGCCAGAGCTGCAAGGTTTCCATTTTTCAAATCCATCTCTATTTTGATTCGATATTAATGCAGCCCAAAGGGTAATATTAAAGTGAATTAAAGTAGCCTTCATATTTTATTTATAGTGGACTTTGCCCTCTGCTGCTTTGCTGATTACAAAAAATAAAAAAATAAAACATCTTCAGTGCAGGCTGTGAAACCAGCAGAGAAACATTGGGTTTTCTCTGCACAATTCACCTTATTGACGGTTGACTGGAGCGTGTGACCACAAGACAAAAGGGGGACTGTCCCTGGCACCGACTTATCACCCCCCGTCTTCATTCAGGGAGACATAAGCCTCCCGTCCATGTGGGGTCTGGCATTAAAACACTGTCTTCTCAACCTGCTCACGTAGGCCTGTATGGCTATGAGCCAACTGCATGCACAGCACTGACAGCTGTGTTTGGAAACCAGACAGTATCCAGACAGCAATCGTGGGTTTCAGACTGAACTCTAAGGCCATGCAACTAGTATTGTCAACACAGACATGATACATGTAATTCAGTAGACTATCGCTTTAAATAGTCCATTGTGGGAGTTCTCAAATTTGCTTCGTCTTTATTTCTTTGTTGATCTTAGTACCCTTGCTTTATGTAATGGACACATGAGGGGTTTTCCATTTAATTGCGTCCGATCTTATCTGTCTTTCTTTATCAAATAGTTTTAGAGAAATGGCTTCAGAACATGCTTACCTTGAGGACTGCAGTGGACATAGATATGCGTACTTAACCAATCCCACAAACTGTCTGCCATTAAAAACAGATATCCATCCACTCTTCTACAGGCATACAAGCTATGGTGCACGGTCACACCGGGAAGTGACACAGATTTCTTTTTATTTCATCTCCTCACAAGATAAGTGGTCATGAAATCTTGATGGCATAGTGACTACTTTTAGTTGTTAACTTTGGCAAGTTTTGTTTGCGGGAAAATGGATATAAATAAAAAAACACTATTGGCATTGCTTCTCATTCCACAGGGTAAGTCTCTGTTCTCTTCGATCCCTCAGTCAGCAGTATGAAGAAGGTTTGCAGTTGGTCATTTTAGCAAAAATGGCTTTATAACTTAGGTAGAACACACGTCTGACATACAGGCTCGGCATACGGTGTAACTCAACACAATCTGTTTTTTATAGAAGAATATAATCACAGTCATACGGCAGTGTTATAAAAAACAGTTGGCTCCATACGTTGTTGTATTTATATCACATGTGTGTTTAGCAGACCTTGAATGTGGGTCTATCAAAAACATATAAATGCACTCACGAAAATTATGTAGAAAAGAAATATGTATGAATGCTCCATTTTTTACTTTCTGGCATTGATTAAAACACTTTTGTTGTATCCCTTTGTCTTTCCAGACTGTGTTCAGCCTGTGCAGACACCACCATGACTCCCCAGGCTCCAGCTATGCTACCCAGACTGTGGTGGACCGCCAATCATCCCAAAGGGTAGCTGGGAAAGATGGTCTCCATACTGCAAGTTAAAACCAGGATTCTCCAGGGCCAACCGGGTGACCAAGAAACCAATTTAATAATCAAGCTGATCCTGGAGGGCTCAGGGTGGAAGACAGGATAAAGCTAGCCCACATAGTCAAATGGATTGGGGCTTTCTCCAGCTGGTTTTAATATCTAGATAGACAAAGTCAACAGCACAGACCGATCCGAGACAAGTAATCTACCTGCAAAACTTTGATTATAAGACCAGGAAAACTTGCAGCAAATGCATCCAAATATTCATGGTATATTTGGATGGTGTTGATTTTTAACTCCCATTTTGTAAAACTTCACTGTAGGAGAGAGAATAGACATAGGTGAGGACAGTCACGATGCCCAGGCCAAGGGAAGGGCCTGGTCCGCCACCTGAGGACATGTATACATTCACCATGGACGCGGAGGAGGCTCAGGCTCTCCACTTGCAGAGAAAATCCTTAGAGAAGATGTCTCCTCTAAGCAAATATATTGAGACTGAACACCAGCAAGCGGGACTCTTCTCTCTGCCTCCCTTCGATGCCTCCCTGGACACCACTGTTGACCTCCAGAAGAAAAGGAGGAAGAAATGTGGTGACTGCACTCCCTGCCTCCGCAGAGAGAACTGCGGTAGCTGCGCAAACTGTCTGAACCGCAAGACGGGCAAGCAGATCTGCAGGCTGCGCAAATGTGACCAGCTGAAGAGGAGACGGGATGAGTGTGAGGTACTGATGTCTTTATTATACAATTATGATACATTTATTGTTTAAGGGGAATAATATATAAGCATATCAATTGTATTAAGTACTTGTGTTTCAAGGTAGTTTTGGAGTCACGTGGCCCATGCTGTCTCAGAGACTCACACTGGAGGTTTTCTTCTCAGTAGAAACATGTTCTGCTTCTAGTTAGCAGGTTGTGGTTGCAGTGTTAAGCTCAAGGCACTTGAAAACTAGAGGAGAGCCGGGAAAGTATCCATTCCATTCACCCACTTGCTGCAGTACTTTCATTACAGACCATAACAGATGTCACAAACATCTTCTTTGAGAGGTCCATTCAGAAAGATAGAGTAAAGCTTTGTAGCTGCTGCTGCTACTAATTATCTGTCAAGGCGAGACCTGTTTGTCCTCAGGCTCTATTTAGAGGGCTTGTCAGTTGCACGTGCCATATATGCACAGTGTATATATAGCATTTACTCACATGGCATATGGCTTGTACTTGGAGTTAGATTCCAAAACTCAAATAGTTTTACATGAACAGTTTAATATTTTACTCTCCTCGGCTTCTTCACGTGAACATTAACTAGTGTTTAACAGAGCAAGAACGGATGGAAGAGATTATTCTGCCAACTAAACTACATAGAGTGCACTTTATACAATGATGCCACACTGTGTGTTTTACAAACATGATTAAACAAAGGCTGGTTACATCGTAACTGCTGAAAAACAAAGAGTATATTAGAATTTCCAATTATAAAGCATGGCTACTGTTAAAAGGATGGTCAAAGAGAAATACTTGTGTTGTGAATTGAATGGTGTTTCTTTTATTCTTCGACTAATCGATTAGTCAATTGTGAAAGAAATTGCCAGCTTAGACAATCCATTTATAATTTTTCAAGCAAAAAACCCAAACATTTTCCAGTTCCAGCTTCTCCACTGCGATGATTTTCTACTTTTCTCTGCTTTAAATACATAATAAACTGAGTATCTTTGAGTTTTGGACTGTGGTTCGGACTAAACACTTTCTTCTGATATTTTATAGATCAAACTGTAATTTGACAAATCATGAAAATAGTCAGTCAGCTACCTCACCTTCTTCTAGGTTTATCTTGGTCTTGTTTGAGTGCTGCCACTAATCTATCGTATACTTTGAAGGTTTTTGAGTCTACACATTCTCCAGCCTATGAGGATGTTTGAACAGAGCTACAGCTGTATTATAAAGCACCTAGTGAGGCTGTCCCCACACACTGTAATGTATTTAAAGTAGAGATATGAACTTTGCCTTTAACAGTCAGAAAAACCAGAGGGGCTCCCACTTTACCTCATACATCTACCTTAGATGTGGTTAATAGTTAAAAAGCGAGTGTGAGTATTTGCTTGTTGTGCATGTGTGCTGAGGAAACAGATGGGTAACATTCTAATCGTGGTTATAGATCCTACTTAAATACTGCCCTCAAGATAAAGCAGTGGAAACGTTTTAGTCTGTGTGAACAGACTGTGGGTGCACACTGTTTGTGTGTGTTTGCATGGCCGAGAGACTGTGAGGGATACCAAACAGCAGCAGTGGAGAATTCCTGCAGTTGCCTGGGCTTTGTCCTTTGACCCCTGAGGCTTCCAATGAGGGTGGGGGTTGACCTTAGGCCAGTTTGTATTTGTGTGTGTGGGTGTGTGAACATAGAGAAAGAGTGAATGTCTTTTAAAGAGTGCACTTATGTGTTAATGTAAGTGCACGTGTGTGTGTGTGTGTGTGTGTGTGTGTGTGTGTGTGTGTGTGTGTGTGTGTGTGTGTGTGTGTGTGTGTGTGTGTGTGTGTGTGTGTGTGTGTGTGTGTGCGTGGCTTTGTGTGTTTGTTCGTGCATCAGCGTCTTAAAAGGCTGGGGATGGGCTGTTAAGTCAAAGAGGAGGACGGGAAGATGCAGTAGGTGGTCAGCAGTATTGGAGGAGGAGAATCAGGGAAAAACCAGACTGGGCTTCTAAAGCGCGACCGAGGAATGGACACCTACTGCTCCTCTGAGGGCTGTCAGCCGGCAAAACAAGCACATGGCTGCCCTTTCTGGAACCAACATTCCCATACCTACTAACAGGGTTTGATCTTTCTTTGTCTTGCAAAGAACAAAAAAGGGCAGGAGCTGTTATTGTTGGTTGTGAGAGTTTATTTGAGGGCCAATACTACAACCAATATTTCTGAAATTAAAACGTATGTGACATTTGTAACCATTTCCAAAGCACAGCAATTTCCATGCTAAGATATATTTTAATTATTTACCGTCTTGCAAAGAATTTCAACATTTTTATGCTTCAGAAACAGCATATAGACCATGAAAAGACCCCATTAACCTGCTGTTTGTTTGTTTTTTTTCAAAAAGGAAAAGACACGGTTTGTTCAGCCACAGGAAATCAGGGTTTCCAACCGCGTTGTTGAGGCTTGTCCAGTCTTGTCTGGTGAGACGTTTCTTAAGTGGCAGCAACCACACATGAGGGTCTCCTGCCAAATGGGAATAGTTTATAGTAACACAATGTCAGTATTAAATTAACAAACACTTATGTTACTGGTTTATGGGACTGAAAGTTGTCTACTGTCACTATTTGGTGTCCCGAGGCTCTCTTGTTGTTGAGTGGTAATAGAAGTTTACTGCCTCCATATTTCAATACCCCGACCTTTGAAGGAACTCTACCCCTATTCAACCAAACCTTTTACCCCTCATTTCATTCTTCAACCAGCATCTATCTACACTGTCTCCCATGGACGCTCTAGTGATACAGGGATGTTTGTTACTGCTGTTTCAAGCTAACTGTGGCTTAAACTGTGGTTGAACCCATCTTTTGATTTGCCAAATAGTCTGACTGTAATACACAACATCTACTCGATAGATTGGCACAAACGTTTGTAGAGACATTCATGGTACCGAAATGAAGAATCCTACTGACTTTGATGTTGACCGTTCCTCTTGCACTAGTGATGTTTATATGTTGGGTTTTGAGTGAAATGTTTTTAAAACTATTGGATGGATTGTCATGAATCTTGATACAGACATTGACTCAGGATGATTTATGTATTTAGTGATCTCCTGGCTTTCTATCTAGCACCATCATCAGAAACATTTTTTTATATTTGTATGCTTTGGTTTATGAACAAATACCTGCAAAGCTTAAGACATGCCCATCCTCAGCTATACTTAACCAAGATCGTCATCATGGTAAACACTTTACCTGCTACAGATCAGCATGTCAGCATTGTTGTTGTGAGCATGTTGCTCACATTAGCATTTGGTTCAATGCAAAGCCCCACAGAGCTGCTACTGTGGCTGTTTCTATCTTTTTTAAATGTCGCATGCTTATAATATTGGAGCAAAATAGCAACTGATTATCTGTTGTTGCAGTCATTACATGTTGCTCTATCAGATAAATAACCAAAATGTGAAGGAACCACGGGCAAAAAGGCAATTTAACCAAATTAATTGTCAGCATGTTCAACTAAATCATGCAGTCATAAATCTTATTATTCATAGATCCCAAATTCAATAAAGTTAGGCAGTAAGGCATAGGTAATTGCAAAAATGATTGGATGTAGTTATTTTGACACAACGATCATAGTGAAGATTCTCCCTGACCACAGCCAGGCCAAACCTCCTTGTGGCTTCACCCTGCCTCTGACATAGTACTGGTATTTAATCAGATATTGTTACAAAATTATACTTATCTACATGCTTCATTTAAAAATACCACTTCTGGCCGACGAGGATCTTTATTGGTCCACTATTGACAATGGTGAGTGTAGTGTGTTGCAGCATCAGGAGGTGTTCAGTAGCTTATCTCCATAAGCCCTTAACTAAGTGTCTCTCCATCTATCCATCCATCAATATCCCTCCCCCACAGTTACTCCATCTCTGACCGCTGACCCGTTTGCATGTAGCAGCTGAGTCCCTTTTTGCCTGGCAACCATATCCTCCATCTTTTCCCATGAAAACGGCTCACTGTTGTGACTATGGGCAGTTTATTTAATCTCTGGCTGGTAAAAATATACACTAATCTATTAAATGCCCATTTGAACAGACCTAAATATGACCATGAAATATGTGTTTTACTCACAAGCCTTTACATTCACATCCACCTTTCTTACTTAATAGCCATGTTGAGATTCCATACAGTCGAGATGAGATTTCTTTACAGGTCCAGGAATCACGTCTGTAAACCAAATAGTCCAATTGCAGGCAAGCTACACCTGCACCCTCTTCCTCTTTCCATCATCCTGAAACAACATTTTTCCAACACGCTTATCAGAATGGCTATAATGATGCCTGTATGTAGGGAGTGTGTTTGTGTGTGCGGTTAGTTCGTTTACATGTCTGGGGAGACTCTTGTTGAACATCAGTATAAGTAGTATTTGTGAATGAAATGAGGTTTAATGAAGGCATGTGTACGTCTGGATTATGACGCTGTTAAGGAGTAGATAGGATTTGCGTCTGTGAGCGATAGGCTCTGTCCGTTAATGCAAAGTGTCCATTGAAGGCTGTGGATGTCTGAAGGAGGAGGGAAGGTTTGATTGAATGAGCGATGTGCTCGGTTATGTTTTCTTCCTCTTGATTTTGCATTTATTTCTCTCGCAGGTGGTGCCCAGCTTTGTTCGATCTATATAACTTTCAATATAATTCACAACTACTCTTTGTACTACTGCTGCCTTTTGCTAAAACGTTAACTGCGACCTCAATATAAGTACGACTACTGCCTCAAGTACCGCGACTACCCCGGCCACCTGTAACGACGCACATAGCATCCGCTCGCTCTTACCAGCTTACCCTAAACACGCCTCTGCTCACACATAAACACACACACGCACGCACACATTCATACACACACGTGCCCCATCTGACGTCAGCGGAGGGGATTTCCCATGCCATATGAGAGCGCAGACAGACACCACAAATGCTGTGTCACTGTGTGGCTGCCTCGCCTCACCGCGCAACACTTCAGCTCCCTCTCTGTCTCTCGCTCTCTTTTTTCGTTTCTCTCGCTCTCTGTTTGTGTGTCTCTGTCTGCCTCTCGCTGTCTGTCCATTTCGCCTCCGTCCGCTGTGTCTTCGCCAGCCCGCATGAACTTTCGTTGACTTTGTCCTGTCTTGTGGCGGTTTACTGATTCAGCTGCCATATGCACTCGGGCAAGTCTTAGCCGTTTTTTTAAATCCTAATCTTAATTTGTTTTTTTAAATCTGCCCCCTTCACAAAAGCTGATCATTTACTAATTTTAACAGGGCGTTCGTTAAAAAGGACAAAATGCATCGAGGCAGCGGTACCCGGTTGCTGGTTTGGACAAAACCATTTCCCTTTGGCTTTCGTGGTTATGGTCAGCACTCTGGCAAAAACCATGACGCACTGATGTCTGGTTTGAAAAGGTACAAGCTGGAGATGATCTGGATCACTCAGAATGTAAACATTGTGAACCAAAATATGCTCGGTATGTCATTCTCGCACAGACTGAGCAGCTTGGATACTGTTTGCACGTGTATGCTTTGGAGATCACTGATTTGTAAACATGAAACATGATTACATCTGATGATTTGAGATCTTTTTTGCTTATAAATGACTACTTTGCTTATGGCACTTGTGTAGCAGTAATGTGTGCTCCTCTTATGAAATCGCACAGTATCAGTGGCACTGCATTTTGCCTGTCAGTGGTTGAAAGGGTCTCTGTGTGTGTGTGTGTGTGTGTGTGTGTGTGTGTGTGTGTGTGTGTGTGTGTGTGTGTGTGTGTGTGTGTGTGTGTGTGTGTGTGTGTGTGTGTGTGTAGTCCAGTCCAGTCCAGTTATTGCAGGCAGCCCTGACACAGATGGTGCTCAGTGATACCACATACCAGAGGCATTGTTTAGGGAAGGCGAGTTCGAGGAGATAATTGACAGGCATAGAGAGGACCCATCCCCCCACCACCAACACACATACACCTCCCGTCCACCTTCGCTCTGTCCCTTTATGTCAGCCTCTCCTTTATGGTGCTGCACACACACACACACACACACACACACACACACAGTCACACACACAGAGACCCTTTCTCTTTTTATTTTAACTTCCTCTCTTTACCAGCTCCATTTTCTCTTCAACCTCTCTCTCTCTCTCTCTCTCTCTCTCTCTCTCTCTCTCTCGACGCCCTCAGTTGCTCTCCTTCTATTTCACCCTAGCAGCAGAGCCCAGCCCGGCGTCTGATTGGTGGACGGACTGCCTTTGTGTGCTATCTCTAGCGTGACGTCTCTCCGGCGAGCGCTCTGTGTGTGTGTGTGTGTGTGTGTGTGTGTGTGTGTGTGTGTGTGTGTGTGTGTGTGTGTGTGTGTGTGTGTGTGTGTTCTTGTGTGTGTACATTTGAACATGAGTGTATATGTTTGAAGAAAGAGAATGGGGGGAGTATGTGGTTGACGGTGCATTTACATCATGTATGCAGAAGGACGAAAGAAAAAGAACTGAGCGAGTGGGAGGAAGGAGTGATAGCGATCACAGAGCAGAAAAAATCCCTTGCGTGCGTGTGTGTATGAACGTGTGTGCGGTAGACCTATTGGCATACTAGCAGAAGAGAGGGAGGGGGTAGAGCAAGAGAGCAAGCGCCACAGAGGGAGAGAGAGAGAGAGAGAGAGAGAGAGAGAGAACGTGCGTACGAGGGCTCATGTAAAACCAGATTAAAAACACAAGATGGCTTCCTGAATGGGCTGCTGGAACACAGACGAGAGAGAGAGAGAGAGACGGAGAAAGAAGAGTGGAGAGGTAGAGAGAGAGAGAGAGAGAAAGAGAGTGTGAGAAGAAAGGGATAGAGGTGAGGACAAGAGGAAGCCTGAGTCTTCTGATGGGGATTCGGCCAGCGGACGCAGGAGTACAAACCAAGGCAGCTCAGAGGCTTAGAGGGTAAATATTCATCACTCCAGACTATTTTAGGATTGATAGGTGGGTGGGTTGGGGGAGTGGAGGAGGGGGGGAGATGAGGTTGGCGGGACTGGGGAACAGCTCTGAGACAAAACATAATTTAACATTGAGACGTCCAGGGCCATGTAGACAAGGGGGACATGCTGTGCCAAATATGAAGATGCTTTTGTTTCACAATAGTCAGCCCTGCTTCGATGAACCATTTCCATCTATTGCATCTCACTCTCTGCTAACCAATCCACTGACACTTGTGCATGATTTCCCAATTTACCCTTTAAAAAAAAAAAACTGGGTTATGCAGACTTGTCTATTGCATATATTAGGGAAGGCTGCGCCAGGTCGGTATATACAGACATTACATAATTCTAAAATTGAAATTGAATGTGGCTTTGCTGTCTCTCATTCTCTGTCCCAGCAGTAGAGGGAAGTGCCGGCTCACCGGTTGAACACAAATTAAGGAAAAGACATTTGTGTGCATGGCTGCTTTTTGACGTTTTTTGAGGATGACAGGAACGATGAGGGGATTGTGTGTGAGAAGCTATACAAAAGGTGTTCCTACTGTCCTTAATGACGAGTCTTTTTGAATAGGCCCTTGTCGCATTATTCTATTGATTGTTATTCTCACCCCCTCCCATCTCTCTCTGTCTCCCTCCCTCTCTCTCCCCCCCTCTCTTGTTCTGTTGAATGGCTATACAGGTGGAATATTTTGAAGACAACCGACGAGGCAGCTTGGGAAACCCTGAACTGGCAGCTGAGGTAAGAAAAGGACATTGCGTTTGTGTCTCTGTTTTTGTTGTGCAAATGCTTCACACCATCTTTGTCATCTACCTGTAATCTCTGTTCATGTTGCTTTGACTCTCAGCTCCAGATTCATCGTGCATTGAGGCTATTATGGGATGTTAATGTGGTCAATGCAGCGACCAGGTCAAAGACTATTTCAATGTCTGTTTTTCTACAATACCTCAACGCTCTGTTAAATGTGTTATGGACGTGTGTATGTATTTGCGTGATTAGGTTTAGGCATCAGTACCTATTACTCAGAATAAGCTGTGATTGTCACCGCTGTGTCGCTAGGTTTTCATTTGACTATTTGCTGCTCTCTCCGGCGAACCCATGAGCTCATTATATTATCCCTGATATCATCGCGGGGATGGAATAAAGGTGCATTAAACGTCTTTAGTCATCTGCCTTCCCATCCGAGTCCTTCTGCTCGGAAGCCGGCGATATTAAACTTCGGCTTTATCTCCAAGCCGTAGTGAACTGAGTGCCTCAGTGAGGAAGTGGCGGCGTCCTCAGTTTAAAGCGCCCCACGCTGCCCGCTGATTGGTGCCAGAGCCAGGCATGTGTAGATACAAGAGACCAGGGAGAGGAGGAGGGAGGAGGAGGAGGAGGAAGCCTACGCGCTGGCTCAGGAGCCAGGGGGGCCGTCCTTCTTCTCCTAGGTTCTGGAGTCAAATGAGGTAAAGGGAGTAAAAGTTAGTGGGTCACGCATGCGTACGTGTTTGATTGTCGGGCGTAGTAACCTGTGGCCGCTGAGAGCTGCTGTTCTACAGCTTGCCGAGTCGGGGCACGCTTGTTTGTTTATGTGAGAAAAGGACGTTTGAGCGGCGAGGTTTCATAGAGAAAAGGATCTATTGAGCACCGAACAAGCTGTTGTCTGAGTTATAACATTGGTGTTATGTTCTCTACAAGTAGATGAAAGAAGCTTCCGATTTGACTTGCCAGTACAAGCATGGCCAAACATTTAAGTGTTGTAAACCTCGACATGTGGAAGTTTCAAGATATGACTCAAGGGCATTTATGCAGCTGTGTCTCTACAGTGATGAAATATATGTTAGTTAATCAGTTTCAAATGTCATGAATGGGTTTATCTCAGTGACATACTCTGATTTACCTCTAAGCCTGCTCTAATCCCAATCCGTGTAGACAGTCTCTTTATCTACAAGACACATACGACCATCTGGGAAGTTGAAGGAAAAAAAAAATCACTGAACTGTCCATTTGTGAGAAAAGCTGTAGACTGTGTTTAACAAGTTTGTGTTCTCTACCTTTGTGGCCTTCCTGAACTCCTGGTACTTGATGGAGCTTTTATCTAGCAAAGCTTTATTTTTGACAATTTACATAAGTGGTCATACAGTATTTTCAGGAATCTCAACATCTCATCAAAGATGTTGGAACATATAAACATTGTGTGACAGTAGACATGGTTAAAAGCCAGTCAGGCTTCACTTTCTAATCATTCATTTTTAGTTTTTCTGTTCAGGAAGCAGAATTAAGAGTTTACCACAACAGGTTACAAGACAGACAGACTGCAGTCGTGTGAGTTGGGTTTTTTTCACGCCCATAAACAGGATTTCCTCTCTCTCTACATGAAATGAACTTCACACGATACAATGGTGGGAAAGAATCAAAAGCAGTGCAGAGAAACTCGAACCGTGGCGTGATAGCAGATGGAACGTTTGTTCATCGTATGTTTTGCCTCGCATGGAATCCCCAGCCCCGTTCGCTAAGGGTTAACACTGACCTAGTTTCCGTGGCAACACTGAATGTCTGATGACATCATTGCTTTAATTTTAACTCAAGTCCGGCATCCAAGGTTGGTCACATGACCACCACATCTGTGTATGTGTGTGTGTATTTGTGTAGTAGGTGGCTTGGTATGTAGTACAGACTCAGGAAGTGGAGGGTTTGACATCACCCCTTCCATTCAGCGTTGGCTTTCGATGTATTTACTTCTCTGTAAGGTTTCCACTCAGTCAGTAAAGAACTGCAGCTTTGTTTCCCATGTGCCTTGAAACGCAACTAGTGATCTTATGGCTGATTAGAATGTGAGTAAACCATGACATATAGTTATCACTAATCAGGGTTTTGGCTTTCAAGATGCACAGATTTTCCCTTTGATCTCGGAGTCATGTTGTCATGATCTTGCTTTGGTCTTGACTGTAACTGGAAATGTTGTTAGAAGATGAAAGACACATGTTTTTCTCCTGTAATACTCTATAATAGATATAATTAAGGTATTTTGTGATTAAAAATATGAACAAAGATTCATTATATGTCCAGAAAAGTATTAGTTTATTCTGTGTCCTTAGCTTGATGACACATTATATGAGTTAAGTTCAGTGTGAACAGTTGTCTTCAGTCTAAAAAGGTGACTGACTACATTTATCAACTGAAACTCAACTGCAACCCTGCTAGCAAACCCAGGACGAGTCGGCTGCTACCAGGCAGCTCTCATATCTACAGTGAATCATGTGTGAAAGTACAATTAGCTGACAGCTCCTTTAATGGTCATAAAAGAACCATTTTATCAAAGACACCCAAAGGACTTGAAAACATCACATCCTGTAAATCCTCACGGGAATTGTAATGCATAAAGTCACAACCGACAATCGCCTGACTTGCCTCCTATCATTAATACATAGGGACTTGCCAGGCTCTGCACGTTTCATCTCTTATTAATGACAATTAGCAGATGTTCGCCTCTGCACTGTCTGTCCTGCGTTACTGCTTATACCCCTGTGTGTGCCCGTGGACATGACTGCACTGGGTCCTGGACTGGATCAATACCCTGCGTGGGACCACGAGTTGTGGTTGGTGGCTCGTTGGCATCGGTGGAGGTATCTGTGTTTGATGCCGCCCGGTGCCGCAGTTAATAAAAAATGAATGGAAAGAGAAGGGGGAGGAGCCCTCAGCTGTTGCTCGAGCTTTTTAACTCTCGCCTCTCTGGTGGCTGCTCTGCTGTTCCCACTGGGCACCCACCTCATACAATCCTGAATCCCACTGCCACCTGCCGCTGCCAGGTTTTATGTAACACAGCGCCACAGCTGTTTCAGAGTTTTCATCACACACTATTGGAACACGCACATGAAAATATTGATCTATGAAACAATGGAAGTATATTCATGTGAATTCAGTGCAAGTATCCAAAAAAGGTGGAGGATTGGACTGATAATAATGTAAGACAAGGCACACGACTGGTAGTAGCTCAGAAATGCATGGCATGTACTCTGTTCTCAAAAACCTCACATTTAAGAGTCAGAACATCATCCAGCCATCCTCCTTTAGGAGCCCGCCTTTCAATTGGATGATTAAAGATACATTTTGACCTTGAGGTGAATCAGGATGATTTAGTGTATGTAAAGCACTACATGGCTTCATAGCACACATTACTGACAACTGGCCCTTTAAGCTCGGCTACGCCTGACTTGAACATATGGGAAGCTAATCTTAGCCCAGGTCCTGAGAGAGACAAGGCTGGCAACCAGCCACTGTGCAGAGCCGATGAAGGTTGCTCTTGCTTTCGCTCTCAAATCTGAGCAATTTCTGACTCAAACCCCATAATATTGTCTCCAAAAAGTAATCTCCAATAATCATTGAGGCTGTTATGTGTTTCACTTGGGGGGAAAAAAATGCTGTAGTAGTAGAAAACAACTGTGTTCTGTTAATGATTACATCATTGTCCAATTAGAGTTGACCGCTCGGCTCTTTTTCATGACTTGGCACACGTTTACCTGGCAGGTAGTAGTACACAATGTACTTTTATTGTTTTTAAACCTTTTCTTACTCACTTGGTCTGTCCGTTCCCAGCTCTCTTTGTCTCAGACCCAAAACCGTTCTCTATATATTGATTATATTCTTCTCCTTCTTTTCATGCCCCTAACCTCAGGCACAAAGAGCTGCCTCTTGAAAACAGCGCCTCCCTCCTCTTCCTCTTCCTCTTCCTCTTCCTCCTACTCGTTATTTTTTAGAGGCTCCGCCCTGTCGGACAGCCCCCCCCCAACCATCACCACCTTTCTTTTTTTCTCTCCTCCCTCCCTCCCAAACCCCTCCTCCTTTTCTCTTTGTGAGGATTGCTGAAGAGCGGTAAAGGGGGGGCAGGCCTTCCCCAGCTGGGCTATTCGTGCCGACTTGCACGTGCCGAAAGTCAGGAGGTATGACTCAGACTGGTTACCCTACACTCAGCACTACGGTCTACACCCAAACACACACCCTTAACCTAACACCATCCTGCCTGGGATTGTGGAGGGGGTGGAGGGTGGAGATGGGGGGTGGAGATGGGGGGGGGGGCAGATGTCAATGAAAGCAAAGACAAAGAGAGCGAAACAGCGAAACAGTGAGCTGCGAGGTTGAAATGAAAAGATGATGCCTAAAATATGAACAATATGTGAACAGTATGTTACTCATTATAGACAGACAGATGGAAAGATAGTACAATTATATATATATTTTTTTATCCAGTCTGCTTATGGTTACACATTTTTAGAGAGGATGTGCAATCAGCTTTTTATTTTATCTGATACAATTTAAAAAAAAAACTATGTCCTTTTTATTAAGTTAGTGATATCCAAAACAAAACACATTTTGTGCCTGGTTTGTTTATAAAAAATACAAAACTTGTTTATAAAAATACAAAACTAAACACAGCATGATAATAAGAGTTTCCAGTGAGATATTGGTCTTATTTGTTTGACCAGGCTGAAACACTTTGTATTGCTTCTGCTCCGTTAAATATGATGTGCTCAGAGCAGCTCTGCAGCCTCTTGTCCTGCCCACCAATAAACCCAGTGAACCTCTGTGAACAATCCAGTACTGTATGCATACTAGCATGCATGTGTGCAGAGAGAAAATAATTGCCTCTGCATTTGCTGCCAGTGTGTGCATTTGTTAGGTGTCTTTTCCTCCGTGTGTTTGTCACGAGAAACAGGCCAGTGCGCGTTAAATGAAAGACGAAACGACAGAGAGCTAGAACGGGGGGGGGAAGTCATAAAGTGTGTCAGATCAGATGACCTTGATGCCATTGGACTGCAGGGCAATATGGGGTGGGGGTGGGGGTGTGGGTGGATGAGCACAGGAGGTGGAGTCAGCTGACAGGCAGAGATGGGAGGAGGGGAAAGGAACCTTGTGTCATGACCGTGATGATCATGTGAGTTGTTTAATGGCTGTTAGAAAACGATTCCTTTTTTTTAACCTTAAATGGCCCAAATCCTCCCACTGAAATAGTGAAATAACATAAATTCTCGTACAAAAAAATATTCACCATTGGTACCCTTTAAACAGAAAAAGTTGTTCTCTGTTTACCTTTGCGTTTCCCACGGACAGACCTCCCACTACCGATGTGCTGGTAATATTTTTAAAAAGCTTGTTTTTGTATGTGAGGGTTTTATGTCAGGACTTTGTTGAGAAGAAAAGAGAAAAGATGATTCAGACTTAGTCATATGCAAGCCAACCCAACACACACTGCTGATGATGGACTTTTGTTGTCAGTCATCCCTCCTACAACCAACCTTTCCTCTGTGCTGCTGAGAAACACAGTGAGTGAGAGACAAAGAAGTGAGAGAGAGATGGAGAGAAAGAGAGAAATGGAGAGAGAAAGAGAGAGGTGAGGGCGTGAGACAGCTCATTTGGATAATCATTTGACTAGATTGAAGAGATGAAGTGATCAGCGTGAGAACTGGAGTCCCTATAGTACCTTCCTACTCTCTATCTCAATGCCGGGTTACAGCAGGTTTACCGTAAGTGTGCAACATACTTGTTCATCGTTTTCCATTTCAATTTTCACTAACAAATCTTCAACTGTTATTGTAATTTGTCTTAGTGTTATGTGAAGTGAACGCAGTCAACTAGAACAGAAGTTAAGAAAGGACGTGGCTACAGACTGGATGCCTTCCAGTTATAATGTAATCTGTCATCTGGATGAGAAGTAACTCATTGTGCTCAGGAAAGAAATTTCAGGAAAGCTCCCTCGGGCAAATGTCCTCTATCATTGTTGCTTATCGAGATTATCCAGTTAACTTCTATTCTTTTGTCCAACTGTCAAACGTGGTTGAGGTAAACAGCAGAAACGTTGAGCAATGTTTCACCTGAAATGACACTTGCTTTATGTTGCTGGTTTTGAGTCATCAGTGAGCACGTGTTTGAATCAAGAATATTGTACTTTAATCTAGTTTTATCAACCTACAGGCAGTAAATTGTGGCAAATATAGTGTCTTTACAGCCTGTTGTTTAGTATCTGCATCACGTGTTGAGGAGGCTCTTTCTATGTTAATGGTTTGGTCAAATCATACTTCTTTGTATTACTCAGCCGGGGAATGCCGTTGATAGTGACAAACTGCTGTCACTGTACTACTTTACAGTGCGAGCTAATGTATTTTGTTTTGGGTTTCTTTCTTGCTGTTGGTTTAAAAATGGTGACAGTGTTAAAGCCATGTGGTGTCATTCATTTACAGAAGAGTTTATATTAGATTTAGTTGTGACTGCTGGTCTGCCGAGGTCTCTTAGAGCCTAAAGGCGTTAGCTTTGAAAAATGATTTGTTGAATAGCTGGTATACATTTTTTTGATACGAGTGCAGCGATTAAGGACAGAAAAGCTCTGTTGTGTTCAGTAGTTCTTTAAAAATGAGGAACCGTTCGCAGAGGAGAGCATGTGATTCATGAGTTAAGTGGAGGCTCGAGCCAGAAATGCTGTGTCATTGCAGCCGGGGGAGTGAGCGAGCACAAGTGTGCGCGGCGAATGAAAAGAGCATGTGTTGAGTGTCCGTTGGTGTGTGTTGTTGGTGATAGTAGAGAGTGGGCATGTGATGACACACGTGCCCACCCAGTGGTGGAGGCAAGGCGTCCTGGTGGGGAAACACTGATGATGATGATGATGACGATGACGATGCAGCTACGTCATCGCCACATGTGTTTCCTACCTCTCTTGCTCATTGCTCTCCCTCTCGCTCATTGGCACTCCCTGGTCATGTGACCCTAATGCTCTACTTTTCCTCTCCTTCCCTTAGACAGCTTAGGCTGCGCTGGGTTTCTCTTTGGGATTGACGCTCATCTGTGTGTGTATATATCTGAATATGTGTGGTAACAGAGAGACAGACAGTGTACAATTTACAGTACCAGAGAGCGGGTGCGACAGAAAGTGTTGGAACCGTAATGCAATCAATTTTGCTAAAAGGAGAAAAGGCTCAGGAACCAAATCTGGGAGGCAAATCGAGAGAGAGAGAGGGAGGCAGAGGCACTTTGAAAAAGCCAGAGAAAATGAGAGATCACGAGAGAAAACAGGGAAAGGCTACTGAAGTTGATCCAACCATAGCGCAGTGTAGCCGGCACATGCTCAGTAATATAAGAGGAAAAAAAATACTACGCAGGAGATGACAACGATCTGCGTGGGGAAGACGGCCATGTTTCCCCCCCCCCCCCCACCCCCTCCTGCTCCTCCTGGTTAGATCTGCTCCAAAATTCCAGCAATGTTTCGAGAGAAGAGAGGAGACGACACAAGGCCGGTCAGCCAGCAAGTGGGCGAGAGGAAACATCCAGCGGTCATGACGCCGTTGATGATGATGATGATGATAACGATGCCAAAGCAGAACATTGGTGAGGAGAGAAAATAACAAGAGGACGTTATCTGCTGGACAGGAGAGGACAGAAGTCTTGCGTCCTCAGCAAACTGTTTTGGGTTGATTACTTGTGGTTGCTGTCTTCTTTTTTGGCAACAACCTGCCAATACTCACGCTGTTCATGCCCTCTTCTTCTTCATCATCATCTTCGCTCCCTTTACAGAACCAGTCACATAATAGCTGAGCGACTCTGTTTTTCTCCTCAGACGTCCTGCCCTTGTTGTCTACCCTTCTCCTCAGTGTCTTCTTCCGTTCCCCTCTCCTCATTCTGCTACTCTTTCTTGCTGATGTCGAAGCATCATCCGCTGTTTCCCTCTGCATCGCCCAGCTTAGTCGTCTCGCCGTTTTACCTTTGTTGTAATCATATCGCCATCGTTCTTCCATTTATTTTCTCCCCTCGTGTAGGTGAGGGAGCTGACATTATAGAGTGTTGATGAATGATTGTATACAAAGCGAACCTCAGCTTCCTTCAGTCAAAAAACCTTCCACCTCTGTATCCTCCGGATGAAAGAGGAAGGGCCAGCAAGACCGCCAGCTCTCTCTTCATCAACCAACCTTTTTCTCTTTCTTGCGCGCGTAGCCTTGCTAGAGGATCTATTATCAGCCACAGGTATAAGATTGAAGCTTTGCTTTTTAAGCGAGGAACAGGCGACCGATGTGATTGTGGATCGGGAAGAAAATGGAGAGCGAAGAACCATTATCGGTGGCCTCTCCTCTGGCCCACGGCTGAGCCAAATCTGGATTCTCAAACATGGAAGGAAATCTCTGTGAGGACAAACCAGATACCGTTCCCAGAAGGCATAAACAAGCATAAACATAGCGTTGCTTGTGCTTAGCTCCTTTTTCCCTTTTCCTGGTGACGCCGTTGTGAGTTGAGATTGTGTATTCGCTTGGCAGCCGTTGATTCGCCTCTGCTCTTGAAAGCAGGGAAGCTCTGTCATAGCCGAAATTGCCAGCGCTGGACTTTGTGGATAAGCAAAACACACCACATAGCTTTATATATATATACATATATATATATATATATATATATATATATATATATATATATATATATATATAGCATCATCAAATGCAGTAGAGCAAGTAGTGCTGAAGGGCGTGGATAGAGACAGAGAGGTCCTCTCATTGGTAAGAGCTCTGCTGCACTGTGCTGTTTCCTAGGCTGCAGCTACCAGCGACTATCCCCCACAGCTCTGGCTGTTTCTGCTCACTGCACACTCCTCCATTCCATCGTACGTGCCCGCTGTGGCTCAGATAATGGCCTCTCGCTCTGCACACACTGAAGAGAGAGAGAGAGAGAGAGAGATGGAGGGAGAGGCTGCGTGAGAGGGAGGGGAATGGAGGGAGGGAGAGAGAGAGAGGGGAAGGTGGGGGCTGCGAAGAGAAGCCGACTGCATGTGTAGCCGAGAGAAAGAAAGAGGATATTGAAAAAGGGAAGGGAGGAGCAGACAGAGATAATGAGAAAGGAAAAAGGAGAGAACAGAAAGCGTCAGCCATAAGAAGAGGCGAGAGAGAAATGAGAAACGTGCGTGCCGTGCTCGGGGGAAGTGTGTTGTTTGTGTGTGGCTGGCTGTGCGTGCTTGTGTAAATGCATGCATGTCCGTTTTCGGCACTCGCTCTGTTTGTGCGCCGCACAGGCTGGAAGAAATAAAAAGGAATACAACCCAACAGGGCCGGATTGCTTTTTGGGCTGCTGTGCCGGCAAACAACTCTCATGCTCCTCTCTGTCTCCTCTTCTGCTTTCTGCTCCCCGACCGGCAGCTCTGTCTGGAGGTCTAAGACCACGTAAGTATGCGTCGCTGGTCCTCAGGCTCTCAGCCGGCTTTCATATTGTCAGGCTCTCTGCTTCATGTTCCTGCTCGGCACGGCAGCAAAGGAAGGGGTGGGGGAAGAAGGAGGAGGACGAGGGGGGAGGACCGGGAGGGGGTGTTGTGTATCTGGGATTTAGGTTCAGCTGTCTAATCACAAGCTGGACTTAACCCCCTCTGCACCACTAGTATCTTTACAGGCTTTGTTTCCTCCCTCTAGTTTTTGTTTTTTTGCAGTGTCAGTGTTAAATAGCCCCTGCTGTAATGGCCTATCTTGTTTAAAGGGCTCCCAGAGTCAAGTGACTGGTCGACCAGGTTCTGCGAGATCTGATACCGGTTGGCTGTGTTGATGTTATCGGATGCACTTTTTGGCGTGTGTCAAGCTCGTATGAATATGTGCTTGTTTGTGTAAGAAATAGAGTAACAGTGTAAGAGAGAAGACGGATAAACTCTTGGCAAGAGAGTAGGTTCTGTCACAGTGTAAATATTTGTCAAAGCACGTGGTCTGTACAGTCCGAGGCACACACATAGGTGTAAAACGCTGCAGGTGTGAGCGCAGCATTTTCTATCCAGGACCGGCATGTAGACTCACTAAAAAAAGTCAATCCAGGTTAATGAAAGAATCGGTTCATGTGAGGATTCAAAGAACTCTTATTTTGCATGCAGTGCCGTATTTGTTACGTGCACCGGCAAAGTGTAATAAAGGTTTGTTCTACTTGTGCGGCTGGAGGCGCTTTAAAGCCCACGTGACTTGTGTCACTGGCCGTGTTTTGTATGTAAAAGAGGAAAAGAGAGTGTCAGAGTGTCTGATGTACGTGATTGTGGGATGTTCGGTTATGCAGTGTTGCAGTCACTCTGTTTCGACACACTGCAGGTCTCATAACTGCTGTGCATTGCTACCCCCCCACCCCCCACACCCCTCCTCTTCCTCTTTCCCGTCTGATGCCACTGATAGTGCAGACATGGGGCCTATCACGTAGTGCATGCCGGCTGTTCAGTGCCACCCCCGACACCCCCACCCACTCCAACCCCACACCATCTCTTACCAATAGTCCCCTGCCACCCCCTGGGACCCCCAACAGACACCCAGCACAGAAGGTGGATTCAAAAGACCCGAGCATACTGCCTGTCAAGTAATTAGCCACTTCAAAAGGCTCATTTCAATGATATTCAAATGATGGGAAAGGCTCACTTCTACTGTCAAAAACGGATAGGTCTACAAACAGAAGCCATGTTCTTCCTTTTTTTTTTTAAACGTTTGAATCAGGAAGTAGCTCACATCTATGTTGGGTTGTGAGACCTTCAGCTAGCCAGAGGTTAGTTTGTGTGTATGTGAAAGGAATGATTTATATCTCCATCGCTCTGTCTTAGTCTCAGTTTTTGTTTCGTCTTCTGTGAGGGAAGATTTGTCCTTGCAACTTGAATTTTGATGCCTGTAAGTGTCCTTCAGAGTTGAGGCTACTGTACAATTCAGGTGCATGTTTTGTGTGGGCTGTCTGTTCATAGTACACACACAGATTGAAGACTTTGACACTAGTATGGTTATTAATACAGTGCTTTGCCTTCTATCTATAGGGCTAACTCAAAACTGTATTTATACAGTGAGTGAGCTTTTGTTTTCTTCACAAGGGCTATTAGATATGTTGGAGTGCACTGTTCAGTCACAACATGAACTCTGTCAATGATTTCTGAGGTTGCCCTTGGATTATCTTTGTTTGCCGTTCCTCTCTAGAGTCATTTGATTATAATCTACGAGGAGCTAACCTGGGCTGAATACTGTTAACAAGTAACATCTTGTGAATAAGACCACCAGAGTTGGCTTCAACATGTCAAGATAATTCAGAATAGTAGACAAATGTAGCAATTACTTCTCAATGTATACACTTTTTTTTACTTCATTGTGGTGAAACTCAACCCCTGGGTGCTTCAAGATGACTAAAATACCCCAATTCCTTTGAAAATGGTCCAGGTGATGTGTTGCAGTTTTCAGTGTAACTTGTGGTAACTGTCCCAGTTCTGACTCAGAGAGGAAGTGAGATATGTGGCTGCACGTAGTATCAGCTCCTGATAAGCATTACCAACTGTCTGAGAAGGTCTTTAAATCTACCGAAAAGACAAAAAGCGAGACAGAAACCATCCCTACGTTCTTTGTGACTCTTAGTCAGCATGTTTAAACAATACTTCTACATTTCCCGTTATGCTGTATGCTGCAATGACCGCAGTTAAAAAAAAAATAGCATCTGTCATCTGAAATACAGTTACAGTTACCTTGTAACTTTAAAGCCAAAGTTAGATTGAGTTGTTGAGCAGGTGGTAATATCAGGAGCAGTCAGTCATGGCTTATATTTTGCTATATAATTTGCTCAAAGGAAAGACAAAGATTTGTTTGCAAGCATCATTTGACAAAAGGGTATTTCAGGACAAACACTTAATGCAGTACAAGACAGTACAGTTCATGGGCCATACTCCCCACAAGAACTCACCTTTCACCTTCAAAAACATATACAGCTCTTTACATCCCACCTGTGCAAGGTGATTTGAGCCAAATGACCACCTGATAGACCGACACATTGCCATTACTTGAGGCCTGTGGTGCTACTAGTGGGGCTAAATGTCTTGTTAGTATTTAATGAAAGCCAATATAGTTTTACTGGTGCCCAATGTTTGCCCTACCTACAGCTTGCACTGTTTCTGGAATCAATTCTATGAAAAACTTGAGAGTCTACATTATTAATTAAATCATTCATTACTACTTTATCTCGCATTTGGATCATCCCAGACGTTGTGTTGGGATGTTATAGTACATTTGTCCTTTCTCAAATGTTCCTCAAAAGGTGCAAGTCTTTGGACAAGTGAGGAACGATATGCAAGTCAAGTTGCTGAATATTTCCTCACTTTCCTCACTGCATCAGTTTCTCATGTGGCGTTCTCTCAACCGAAGCTCTTTGGTCATTTAGCCAGGCATGGAAGTCCTTTTATGTTCACATGTTCAATTAACCATCTGTCCACGACTTGTCTCAAACTAGAGGGGCAATTCTGTCTGCATACATCAACTCTTTCAGCAGTCCAACTCTCTTCACTTTGGTCGACTCCTTTATTAGCATTTAGTTATAAGTCAGCTCTGAGGGTTTCTTTAAATACTTGCTCATGTTCATCAAATGTTGTTTATCTCAAGGCAATGATGGTGGTTTGCTTAGATTGTCACGTGAGCAGAGCAACAAAACCTGGATTGTAATCCAAACTGTTGCAACAAACAACTGTAATGTTCAAATGCTTATTTATGTTCAAATAAGGACTTTTATAAACTGGTACAGTACAGTATATGTTCAGTTGGTTTTGTATCTGAGCTGATCACTAATTTGAATTATCTTAACATGACATACAGGTCAGATATTCAGATCATAATATGTATGCCATTTAAGGTCTTGTTTTGGTTGAAAATGTCTTGGGTTTGTGATAATCTCACCAGTGAATGAGAGTTGTACTGCACACTTTAGGTTTGGCTGCAGTTTTCAGCTAAAATCATTTCTCATCTCTTAACCAATATCTGGTTTTGCAGATGAAAGATATTCATACTACATTATAAGCAGTATTTCTTTTTTTTATGTTTTTTGAATAAAAATATCAACTGAGTAAAATGTAAATTTTTTCTGTTGATTCTTCCTACTGAAGAAGTAGTTTTGTAGATTTAAGTAAATTATGAATACAAACAGTTCTTTGAAGTGGACTTTCTTTGACCTCAAATACATTTTGTGTATTGTATTTAGTTTTCTTCACTCCTCAGTGTGTGTTAAAAGCCCCATCTCTGCCATACACAAGGTCTCCTCAACTCTAACTGCCTGCTTTGCATAGCCCAACGGATCTGGAGCACAGTGTCAATTTATAAGCTACAGTGAAACTATGGCACATGACCTGTAACTTGCTTGACAAAAAACTGGCCTTTTATAAAAACACTCCTCTGAAGCAATAGTTAATGCAGTTTCCTCAGCCCTACTGACCTAACCCTGCAGTAATGTATGTATAGTATGTGTGAGGTAGGAGGGAAACCCTGGATAAGAGCTGGAAGAAGGGAATGGAGTCTGTTGTTACTTTGATGATTGTTATTTATCATTCTGTCAAGTTATTCTTGGAATACAGATTTTAAAAAAACAATGAACTTAATTAATTTACAGTGATTATTTAATACACATCTGGTGATTATTCAAAATCACACGTTTTTCACAGTATATAATGCTGTTTAACATATTGATCCAAGATTTATTGGATTCTTATAATCTAACTAACCTTGCTCCATGTTTGTCTTTCAGACTGTTCGCGAAGTCACTTCAGTGGATGGCCCCAGAAGTGGAGGCCAGATGGAAATTGGGTCACATGACCGCCTCCAGGAAGGCTCGCTGAGCCTGGAACTGGCCAATGGGGTGAATCGCTACCCTAATGATGATTCGACATCTAGTGAAACAGAGCAACAGAGGGCAGGAAGTGTGCCTCCAAGGCAAAGCTGGTTGTCAGGACATGGCAAGGTCAGTGACAACCAACAACAGCAGCCATGTTGGAACAGCAACAGCGGTACAACCCCTGGTGAACCTGTCCACCATGCAGACATGGAGGATGCCCGCAATCTGGTGGCTTTTTCTGCTATTGCTGGCTCCTTGCCTCCTTCTTCCTCCTCTTTCTGCATGCAGCCCAACACATCCCAGCTGTATGAGAAGTTCACCAAGGAGATGGGTGTTGATGGGGCGCAGGCCAAACTCTCTGCAGGAGCTCCTGAGGGAAGCTGCCAAACTCCAGAAGACCTGAACACTCTACAGTCAGCACTGAGCCAAGCCAAACATGGACACAAGCCCCCTAACTGCAACTGTGATGGGCCCGACTGTCCAGACTACCTCGAGTGGCTGGAGAAGAAGATTAAGTTGGCAACCAATGAGGATCAAGGTGCCTGCAAGATGGCTGACGTTCCCCCACACTTGAAGCGTCACCTACCACAAACCCATTTGCAGCATCCCCGTCAGCCCTACACCCAGATGAATGGTGGCCACCGTCTGTCTGCTTCATACCCCCAGCAGCAACAGGGAAGTCAAGGCCCTAATATAGACCAAGTGCACTGCTTGAAACCCCCAATTCCCTGCTCTCCCCAGGTGCTCTCCATAGCCAAGGAAAATAATATCAGTCTTCAGACAGCCATTGCCATAGAAGCCCTGACCCAGTTATCTGGGACTGGTCCGCAAGCTGCCGGCTCTCCAGGTCAGCTTCCCTACCACAGTAACCTCCATCACCACCAACATATCCAGAACCTCCCGTCTCAACCCCCCAATGGCACTAGCTTGATCCCCTCCTCTCCTGGAACCAACTCATCTTCCTCACGCTCTCAATCCGTCCCTCCAGGACTAAACACCATTCAGCAGGCATCAGTCTCCTTTGAGCACCACAGGCCCCAATCCCAGGGCCAGCCACCCCATGCTACCCCTCTCCCATCCTCTACCTCTCCCTTCCCAGGTCAGGGAAAACATCCAGGCTTCAGCCCTAATCCCCAGCAATGGCAGCAGGGCTCAGGCCGAGGCTCTGAACAGAGGAACCCATGGATGTGTATAAAGTCTGAGCCCCAGTCTCACTACGCTGCTGCACCTCACAGCAGCTCAGACCCCATGTCAGAGCTCAAACAGCTGCTTGGTGACACCAGCAGCAAGTTCAGAAACGCTCATTTCAAGCTTCCAGTCAAACAGCAGATTGGCTTGAACCAGAATGGAGGTATCCAGGCCCAGGACAACCCAGCATTGGCCAGGATTAAGCAAGAACCAGACTCTGGAGAGAACTACCATCACACTGCCTCCATGGGACATTACTGCATGTCTAATGGTCAGCAGCAGGGTCAGCACTACCCTGGCCCTCCCCTGTCTCCTGGCCAAGCAGCCATCAGCCACTCCACTCAGGCAGCTCTGCAACAGCACCTTCACTACAAGAGGAACCTCTTCTCTAATCACTCCCCTGGCTTTGGAGCACTAGGCCCTCGTGCACCTATGGCTTGTCAAAACTTGAAAAAATGGTGGCCACAGATGGACGCAGAAGGTTTGCCGCATCCGCCCATCAAACAGGAACCCAAGAAGAGAAAAAGCAGTCAAGGATCTCCTGTCATAAAAGGTATGAGTGGGATGCTTGCAGTCTCTCCCCTGCCCAAACCCAAACAGATAATCATCAAGAAAACCAAGCAGAAAGCCTCCATGCCAACCTTCCTGCCTCAATCTCAGATCAGCGTACAAAAACCATCAGTCCTCATGGTGGACAGAGCCTTGGCCCTGAACAGCCTGCAACCAGGTTCTCTCCCCTCTCTGCCCCTCCACAGTAACTCCACTCAGGCTGCTGCTGCAGGCCTCCCTGCCCCAGCCCAATCTCAGGTATCCATTTACAACTCCTCAATGACTCCCTCTTCCACTGTTTCTGCTTTGTCAGAAAACACTCCAGCCCTCATGGGCCCTCTGCTCCCACCTGTGGCCCCTGAAGCCGATGCTAAGTCAGAAGGAGTGGGCAGCCTGGCCTCCAGGAACACCAGCACCACCACACCTGTGACCTCCACATTTCCATCCAGCACCTCACAATTACAGAGCGTCATCAACATAGACCCGAAGTACGAAGAACTGATCCGCCAGTTTGAGGCTGAATTTGGGGACTCAGCTCCAGACGCATCCACCGGTCATCCGATGGAGGAGACTGCTACCGCCCCTCAGCCGAGGAATCAATCCCAGACCAGTCCTCAGGACTTCACTCCCACATCAACTTCCACCTCCCAGTCGGCTCCCTTAATTCTCGCCACTCAAGCCAGCTACACACCTCATCCAGATGATCAGAAGATGGAAGTCAGCAAGGATGAGTCAGGGACCCAAAGTGAAGCAACATTGAACCAGGCATCCACAGAAAGCTCTATGAGGGATGTCTCTCTACATCAACAGGCTTTTCTGCAGAAGCAGCGGCAGCCCTCTGTGTTAGAGGATACATTCAACATACCGTGTTCTCCGCTACCCAAACGCATGAAGATTGAAGCCTCGGGTGATATAGCAGTACTTTCCACTACATGCTATTCTGAGGAGGACACACCCACTAAGGACAGCCTACCTTCTTCTCCATCTCTCAGAGGCTTCCTAGAGTCTCCTCTGCGTTACTTGGACACCCCAACCAAGACCTTGCTGAGTACTCCTTCCAAGGATCTGCAGGCAGAGTTCCCCACCTGCACCTGTGTGGGTAAGTCAGTGTGTCTGTCTATGGTTGGCTTTATCTAGGGGGATGAGGTTGCTGTCCATCAACATTCTGTACTAGAACTATTCAGTCAACTATATAAGTTAAGTATTAAGTATCAATAATCTATTTGAGGTTTTGCTCTACTGATTGAGCTAGAAACAGGTCCACCATAAGGTTTCTCAGTCCCCCCTCTTCTGTAGCTTCTCTGTCTGGATGCTTGTTGGATTCTTATGGAGGGCGTCCAAGAATGTTTGTGTTGCCAGGGTGTGTGGCCGCGACCATCCAGACTGCAACAGTGTGAGGCACTAAAGGCAGCAGGCAGGAACAATAGTGCTGGTGGCAGAAGGAGCCCTTTTGTGTTGGTTTGGGTCTGGCAGGCAAGCAGAACAGAGCCTTCATTAGACAGAAAGGGGTTTAGTCCAATAGTTTAAGTGTCTCCCTGCTCAGGTTAACAGAGTAGGTGGTCCTACAGCAGAAATGTTTGGAGACTTTATAGATCATATTTTTTCTATTGTAAGAAAAAAGGTAAAGCTATGTTAATGACTAAGTAGATCCGGATATTACTGCTGTAGTTACAGTGGGTATTCCTTCATTCATTAACTTTGTGAAATAACTGAGTTATTATAGATTCTGTTCTCAGAGAAGTTACTGTATTAATAAATTACAACCATGTTCTTACAATAACTTAGTGTTAACTGTAGTGCTAGGAAGGGTTAAGATCTGGTGAATAGACCATTGCTGTCCCTTAACATTGAAGGGGTGCACAGCAGGCGGAGAGCAGCTGCAGTGAAACACTTGCTAGCTGTGTGTTGTTACTCAGAGTAGAAACCAGCAGACAATAAGTCTCCATAGTAAAGCCTGGTCACACACTGCCCTGTCAACTCCCTGTAGCACAACACTGCACTGGAATGAGACTGCCTCCTACACAAACAGATACAGTGTGCAGCCACGATGTGCACTGACAACCAATTTCCAATGCAAGAATTTACTGCGACTCCTCCACTTCCTGCCCTGAGCCACGCCTTGGTGCCTCCCTCCACCAACAGGGGAATGTGACCTCATATTACCTCTGAACCAGAGACACACAGACAACCCCTGACTGTATGACCACACTTACTTACACAGAGTGTAAAGCATTTGCATTGAAAGCCCTTAGCTAATTTCGTTATCCAAAATGTGTGCCACACTATGATAAGGAAGTGTTGTGTACAGAAGCAAGAGCAACACTGCATTAGTTGCAACAGTATCACACACAAAGATTAGCGCTGAAGTCATAGGACATGGTTTACAACCAAAGACATGTGTAGGACAATGGTCAAATGCAGACATACACTACCATACAAAACATAAACACAGATGCTCACACAGACACACCCTACTCCCTCATAACACTCACACAAACTGAGTCATTCATCACTACCTCAAAGAGCTTCTGCTTTTAAGTGTCTCCACACAGGCACCACACCCTGCAGTCACAGTCAACTGTGTGTGTGTGTGTGTGTGTGTGTGTGTGTGTGTGTGTGTGTGTGTGTGTGTGTGTGTGTGTGTGTGTGTGTGTGTGTGTGTGTGTGTGTGTGTGTGTGTGTGTGTGTTCATCTGTTCTTGTGTGAACTGGATGTTGCAATCAGTTACACATTCTCATGCTCCTCAGATGATTTAGCTTCAGCCACAAAGAGGATGTCTTTGAGTTTGTCCAAAAATACATCAGACACTCAACCGCCTTTGATTTATTTTTATTTTTTTAAATCTACAACAACTAGGATGTGATTTCTAGCAGACAATTCATTCTTTACTAAAGTCAAGAGACTTTTTCGGTTAATATTTTCAAAGAGAGGTTTACTCCCATTAGCTTCAAACAGGACTCTATCTGGGCACTAATACATTGGGTTGTAAGTAGATAAATTATTTATTTGATCAATCTGACGGGCAAGAACATTTATAAAGCCTAAGTTATATCCCTGCAGAAGAACATACATGTATAGTAGAATAAAATATTTAATGCAGACTCATAGTTTTAAAAATGATATTTGGTGTTGTTGCTCTACAAATTGAGAAGAGATTTTAGAAGAAATATCCACCCAAAACAGTACATGATAATAGCTGTGATCATAGCCCAGCAAATAAAGCAACAAAAGAAATTCTATGAAAGTGAATCCAATTGTTTCACTTCCTCTCTGAGTGTAAGATTAGGATGTGAAAAAAATTAAACAAAAAGTAGTATAAATGTATATTATATCTCATAATAATAGAGCAGCTTAATAATAGATATAGATATACTCAAGTTTACATCACAGAGTGGTATTAATAAGTAATATACATTATCATCACCTTTTGTGATCTGTTGTATATTGTGAATAATTGTTTACATTTAAGTGGGGAATTTGCTAAAGTGCTTTTTCAGGTCCAGCTATGTGCTTTTTCCTCACCCTTTACTGTCTCTTTTTCTAGAACAAATCCTGGAGAAAGATGAAGGGCCCTACTACAATCACCTGGGATCTGGACCTACTGTGGCCTCCATACGAGACCTGATGGAGACGAGGTTAGTCTTTTCCTCTTCTATTTTCTTCTCTTCTCTTTTTTTCTTCCTCCTACATGCTCTTGCTTTCCCTGTCCCTCCCTCTTCCTTCTCCTCTCTCCTCCCTCCCTCCTCCTCTCATTTTGTCCTCAGGGAATCTGTGACCCAGAATCCAGTAGGAGAAACAGGAAATATCAGCATCATCAGCATAACAGAGGCTGAAGCACAAGGGTAGCAGCAGATGATAGCTGGGAAGGAGATGAATGAGGGAGGATATAAATCAAATCATAAAGAGAGAGACAGAGAATGATGAAGAGAGAGGAAGACAGGCGGAAGGGAGGAAAGATGGTGCAAATGTTTATGCACTACTATCAAGTTTAATTATTGTTATTATGTAACAGTCCTCAGTAGCAATTAGGGGTTTATATATGCAATAATGTACATACATACAAAACTGTAATCGCTCTGTTTAAAACCTCAAATCAAACAAATAATCCCACAGAATATTTTTTTATTTTATAAATGATCAACATATGACATTAAGCATTAGACAGCCTCACCAAACCAATCCAATACACTGTTGTTACTTTGTCTGCTATGCATCAGCAGACTTGGTATTAAAAATAAAGATTGAGTTTAGCTATTTCCTGTGGGAGAAGTTTAGTGTCTTGTTATGTAACTTGTAAACCAAGAGTGCAAAAACAACTTGTACTTGGTGCAACCTTATTTTATAACCGGATGCCTCATGGTCTTATGTTTTGTGTTAACGGTACTGAATATTGTAGTCAGGCGCACATTTAGCTTCTGTTTGCAGAGAGGCTGGATTTCAATAGAACCAATGAGGCATTAGTCCCAGAAGAGTGCAGGGTGAGTGAGGGGGGATGCCACTGTTTTTTGTTTGAGAGATGGCATAAGAAGTTAAGGCCCCAATGTCTCTAAATGACCTTTGGCCCACCCCTGACCCCAGCGGGCCACCCCTGTGGTGACAGAGCCCATTCCCGTCCCACTCTCAGAGCCACCTTGGGGTGATTCCTATTCAGTAAGAGCCCCTTGTGTTCACTGTCACACCAAATCTAGTCAGGGCTGACATTTTCACAATGGCAGGTATCAAGCAAGCAGGAGACCTGATATGAGCTGTGAGCAATCCTCTGACAAGTTCTGATGACCTATCCCCACCCCACCACAACCTCTGACATCTACCTCCTCCCATACATCCCCCACTCTACCAACAGAACCAAAAACACACACATGCACCATTAAGACTACTGTCAAGTAATCTCCTAACACTTTTGCTCAAGCAGGCGTTCTCAAACACATACACAAAAATAGAATTAGATTTTTTGTGTACACAAAATAAGCTCATGCACGCACATGTGTACACAAACACACAGCGTTGGGCATGATACTTGGAAAGTGTAGTGAGCTAAGCTATACTAAATGAAGCTTCACTAAACTGAAGATACTCCGCAGGAAAATGTAGCAATATAATCAACAGGAACATGGATAAAGTAGTGCAACTACATTGAAGCATTTTTTTATTAATTGAACCTACTAGAAGCCAAGTCAATGCTATTAATATATAATAAGTAATATAAATATATATGCTTAATATAAATTATATAATATGTTAATAATATAATTAATAATGAAATATAAATTATTATTCATATTGTATATTTGACTATCACTACTTCTCCCACAGACTTCCAAATATCACTGACTTTTATCAGCAGACATTTGGCCAACTGAACATGTTTAATCTGAGCTGTTGGATTGTTAGTCAGTAAATTACTAATTCCGCACTTTTCATGTTTTTAAAGTTGAGCAGACTGTTTAAACAGATTCACAGCATGACAATGTTGGCTAATTTTGCATGAGACCACAAGAAGTGATGCAAAGCGTCTGATCCAAACAACTAAAGTGTTTCTCCTCCCGTGTAGGTACGGAGAGAAGGGGAATGCCATCCGCATTGAGAAAGTGGTGTACACAGGGAAAGAGGGAAAGAGCTCACGAGGATGTCCTATTGCTAAATGGGTAAGTTGCACCACGTCACTGTACATCTGACATGTGTTTGAAGTTCTGAAGGAGCCTTTTAGTACATAACTTTTAACGTAGGTGAAACTTGGTATTGTCGAGGTCGCCTCTTTTTCTTTTTATTGAGTTTACATATTAAAATAACGACCCATGACACTTGTGACAGTCTGACATCAACTCAGTCAAATCCTGTGCCAAAGTGAGAGAGAGAGGGACTTTTGTCCCACCTGACGATGACACCATGACAGCCAATCAACAACAGATGTATGCAGTATGTGTGTATAATGAGGGGTCCTGGGGAGACATCCAGCCGAGTTTGTCACCCAATGTGGGTAAACAAGTAGGAGGTCTCACTCTCTGTAACAACTGTCCAGCCTCCCCTCCTGTGAGTCCCTGACACATCCTACTAATGACTTTATGGATTAAAAACAGCTTTCCTACTGAGGGACGGTAAATGTGGCTGTGTTGGAGACAGAGACAGAGGGGGAGTGTGGAGATAGTAAAAGTGAAATAGATCAGGATGGCACACATCAATAGCCATTTATCTTTTCTAGAAGAAAATAATTGTTGTGGGAACTCAGATATTAAGGTTATGAAAAGCAAAATGTTGTTTTTTTATATTCTTGGTCCACTAGTATATCTTTATAGTATGATTCTCTCTGGCTAAATGTATTGAACATAAAGCATCATAAGCAGGATTTAGGATTGGTATCCAGTCACCACAGCAGATCGGATTTCAGTACAGGTATCAAACTTCCTGCCAAACATCAACTGAAGAAACCTCACCTGTAATTCTGTTTTAAAATCAGGGGAGTGGAACTTAGTGAGCATATATTAAGGTGTTGCCTAATAAGGGTTTGTACCTAACTTAACTCCCCTGGATAAAGAAAAAAACAAAATAATGATAAGCTCTGTTTCCTGTCAGGTGATCCGTCGTAGCAACGAGACAGAGAAGCTGCTGTGTCTGGTGCGTCATCGTGCAGGCCACCACTGTGCCAACGCTCACATCATCATCCTCATTATGGCCTGGGAAGGTGTCCCCAGGGCCCTGGCTGACAAGCTGTACCACGAGCTCAGTGGCACCCTCACACAATACGGCAACCCCACCAGCCGACGCTGCGGTCTCAATGATGAGTGAGTAGCTGATGGTTACTCTTTTACATTGGTTTCCTGACATACGAGTTGGTGAATGTGCAGACAGGTTGTGAGTGTTTCATCATTATACTGAACCTTCACTGCACCTGTATGACCTGTTTTTGAAGCACATCTTGAGCTGTTTGATCATCATATTTATCAGAACTTTAAGGGAGACCTATGGCACCAATGAAAGTATGCTAAAAATCTTTGTGGTTTAATGAACAAATCCTGATAACATGGGGGTCCAAATGTGTCCATGTGGACATCTTTGACATGGAAAAGTACTCCAGAGGCTTAAAGCTGAATTTAAGCCTAATAATGTGCACATGCACAAAAACAAACATTGTTGTGTACACATTGTCTATGTCACACATCTGACTCCCAAACAATGGATAGTTATCATGCACATCCAATTCCTTTTAAGACAGGTGCTCATGTGTCCCACTCCAACAATGAGTTATGAATGTTTGTTGACACATCCTTGTTTAACCTGGTTTACACATCACCACCATTCACCATCTGGGGTTAGAAATGAAGTCTTATTCCCTCCGAGCAGCCTCTGGGTCATTACGCTGGTTAAATACTATAAACTGTATTAGCCTATTAAGGTCACATGAGGACGGCAAATGTTCTCTCTCTGTGCCAACCTACATAATGATACGATAAAATAAAAATACACATTTTTTATGACTCCAATGCTCCAAATGAAATATTTCACAAATTTAGAAATGTATCTCTGCCACATTGTTATATCCCACTCAGCCCAGTTTAAATATAGTGTACACATGAGGTAAAGCATGCTCGGGTCACACATCATTTAAACATGAGGCTGAGAACATGCTCACTGTCTCCCCCTGCAGTCGTACCTGTGCGTGTCAAGGCAAGGACAGCGAGACTTGTGGTGCTTCCTTCTCCTTCGGCTGCTCCTGGAGTATGTACTTTAATGGCTGTAAATACGCCCGAAGCAAAATCCCGCGCAAGTTCAGGCTACAAGGAGATCACCCTGAAGAGGTAATCATCACATCAAAGCCACTTGTTGTATGCTTTGTACAGGAATATTTCAACACTAATAATGAAGTAGTCAGATTTTGTTGAAATTTCATTTTTGTTTGGTCACTTTTGTAATCTTGTGCTTCCATTTATGGCTCTGTGGCTTTGTGTTTTGTTTTGACCTGTGATCTATGTTTGTGCTTGTCAGGAGGACAAACTCAGGGATAACTTCCAGCATCTGGCAACCGAGGTGGCTCCAATATACAAGCAGCTGGCGCCACAGGCCTACAGTAACCAGGTTTGTTATAAAGCCAAATACTAGGAGTGTAACGGTACAATAAAGTCACCATATGGTGCGAGTTTGGTTTCACCTGAACCACATAAAATCGCCCCCAGTGGTTTATCCGCCATCAGACCTATGGCCAATAGCTTCCAACATTGATGACTGACAAAATCCTCTTGCTGTTTTCTAGGTAACATTTTGCATTTGAATTTTTCAGCATATGTTCCTACTGCGTGCGGCTAAAAGTTTACGGGAGGAACTGACGCTTGTAAATTTTGGTTCCACATTATTCCCAACAATCTACATACCATGTGTTTTGCGTGAATCTGTGTGCACCAGGCCGTGACACCAACTACACTTGGCATCTTCCTTACACACAATAAGTAGTACTGTACACCAGACCATGAAGACTTTGTCTGTCACAAAACACTTCTCACTTCTGCGCGCAAAGACTGAGAAACAGAAAATAATCTGCTGACAGTGACTGACTAAAATTTGACTGAGTTGTTTTGAAATGAAAGGCAATAAAAGCTATTTCTTTCCTCTTCCTCAGTGCCAGACGGAGTCGAAAGCTCCAGACTGCAGGCTCGGCTTGAAGGAAGGCCGGCCGTTCTCTGGAGTCACTGCTTGCATGGACTTCTGTGCCCACGCTCACAAGGACCAGCACAACCTCTACAATGGTTGCACGGTGGTAAGATCAGTCACCATTCTCTTATATGTGTGTGTTTGGGTGTGTTTGGGTGGAATAAAGGACATTTGGTGTGAGCTTCAAAGATGCTGTTTTGTAGCTTGGAACAGTTTACATTTCATCTTGCTTTCCCTCTCTATTAGGTTTGTACTTTGACTAAGGAGGACAACCGTTCAGTGAAGGAGATTCCAGAGGATGAGCAGCTCCATGTGTTGCCTCTTTATAGGATCTCCAAGACTGATGAGTTCGGCAGTGAGGAGGCCCAGCGTCTCAAGATGCAGACAAACGCCATCCATGTGCTTCAGGCTTTTCGCCGTGAGGTGCGCAAGTTGCCCGAACCCGCCAAGTCCTGCCGGCAGCGCAGACTGGAGGCCAAGAAGGCCAACTCTGAGAAGAAGAAAAATAAACTCATGCAGCAGGCAGGAGAGACACCAGAGAAAACAGAGATCAAGGCTGAGGTTTGCATCACAGGTTCCGCTCAACCCCAAGGCAATAAAGGTCAGTAATAATGTATATAATGTACTTTGAATGTGTTCAACAAATGTTCAGACTGTAAGGCACATCATCATAAATTGCTTCACTTAGAGGCCTTGCTCGATAGCCGAAAAGGCATGTACCCTAACCCTGACCTGCAATCAATGTGTAACAGAACTCTAATACAACAGAAGACATAAACAACTAAAACTTAAATGCGTTTTAAGTTCAGTTTTTGATTCACCTTTCCTTTCTTTCAACCATTCAGCAATTATAAAACAAGAGGTGAAGCCCATCATCAAGAAGGAGCCCTTCAATGGATCAATACATGGATACCCTGTGCATGCAGCAGACCCCTACAACAACATCTATCCACACCCTGCCTACTATGCAAGGGGAGGCCTACCCCCAACTGGCCAGCCCTCTGCATCAGACCCAGTAAACGGTTACCACCACAATCTGCCCCCAATGCACTATGGCTACTACAACTACCCCCCCAATGCACTTTTCCCCCCTAAGCTGAGGACCTACGAGGGTCGAAATGGCGCTTTGCCCAAAGCAGGCGGAAAGGCTGTCCAGGTTGACGTGAAGCCTGATATTCAGAGCCTTCAGGCCAGACTGGCCCAGTCCTTCCCCAGCCACCCAGAGCAAGCCAACCATCCAAACCACAGCGCTTACACCCAGCATGCAGACCACAACCAGTCCCGTCCTTCCTCTGTATGCTCCGAAACCTCCAACAGAGGCACTCCAGTCATCAAACAGGAGCCCATGGATGTGCCAGTCTATGAAGGCACGATGCAGAGCCAGGCTGGTGCCAACACACCGAGCAACACCCCTCAGCCTGCAGCCTGGCATGGGCACAAGCTTAATGGAAGTATCGTTCCCACCAACTGGGAAGGCCACCTGAACCCTAAACCAAGTCCTGAAGCCTCATTGTTGAACCCGGACAAGCAGCAGTTTCACCAGCACCCCCAGCAGCGGCAGCCCTCTCCTTACCCCCAGCAGTGGACATCCTACCCTGGCTCAAATGCCCTGATGATTTCCCCTGCTCAATCACCATCACTCCAGGTACCCCCCTCTCCATCCCCATCCCCTCACCTAGGCACAGTGTTCCCAGGTAACATGCACCAAGGGTCCACACGGCCCTCTACCCCGCGCCCAAGCACCCCTCAGACAGGTACACCACAGCCTGGCGGCTCTCACTCAGGCTCAGTTACACCACAGCCAGGCACCCCAGGCCCAGGCACCCCCAGGCACTGGGCAAGCCCTGCTCCCAGTCCTCAGCCCAACGCTTGGGGAATGGGGCCTGCATATAGCCCCGGTTTGAAGCACAGCAATCCTGCAGGAGCCTATCCGGACAAGATCTGGTCCAAGACCGGGGAAAGTCGGTGCACCACTCCCCTTGGGCTGCAAGAGAAGGCCTGGAAGTCTTGTGGAGGTTCGATGGCAGGCATTTCCCCGTCCCCTGCACCTGAGGGTCGTCTCTTCCCTGATGCCCTGCAGCAGTCGGATCAGGCCTGCTGGACTCCCGGCCGAGCTGAGAGTGACACTGAGAGCACTAGGAGCCGTAGGGACGACGACGATGAGGTGTGGTCTGACAGCGAGCACAACTTCCTGGATCCCAACATTGGTGGTGTAGCGGTAGCACCCGCCCATGGCTCCATCCTGATAGAATGTGCCCGTCGGGAACTACATGCTACCACTCCGCTCAGAAAGCCTGATCGCTCCCACCCCACCCGAATCTCCCTGGTCTTCTACCAGCACAAGAACCTCAACCAGCCCGTGCACGGCCTGGCTATTTGGGAAGCCAAAATGAAGCTGCTGGCGGAGCGAGCACTGCAGAGGCAGCAGGAGGCGGCTCTCCTTGGCCTCTCCCAGGAGGACATCAAGGCCCTCGGGAAGAAACGCAAGTGGGGGGCTACGGTGGCAGGTGCCAGTCCAGGACCTGGACAATCTATAGACAAGAGGGAGGGGCCAGTAACGCGGTTAGCCCCCACCTTCCACACCTCCTCTATGGTTACTGTGTCTCCCTATGCCTTCACCCGTCTCACTGGGCCCTACAGCCACTTTGTCTGAGGTCAGACGGATACGACAGACTGATAGCTACAGAGTGGTGCAGTGGAGGGCTGGAGAGAGCAACGAGCAGGATGAATGTCTCTCAGCCGTCCCACAGTCTGGCATCTCTCCATCCTGCCCCCTCCGCAGTCCACTTGGAGGAGGGGACATTTTTATTGTTTTTTACCTCATGTCAGGCAGTTGTTTGGGCTTCAGACCCTCACTGCCTGTGGTGCTCTTCCTCTCTCTTCCCTGGAGAGGATCTCCATTGCTTTTTCTTGTTCATAGAATTTTAATGATTCTAATTATTGCTATTATTATCAATATTATTATGATTGCTATTGTTACTGTCAATGTTGTTATTACAGGTATTATTATAATGAAGACTTGTTTTTTTTATAATTGCTGTTTTCATTAATGTTATTATTAATGATGTGATTGTTTTTGGTTATATATTTTTTTAAATCAATCAGTCTGAGTCAGTCAGACTCAGACAGTTGTTTTTTTCCATGTTTGGAAAACGTGTTTCTTGTTTCTGATTCTGATTTTCTTTGGTCTTGTCAATCTTCCAGCTGTACTTAGAGGAGGAGCCCTTATCTGCCTGGAAAGACAGCAAATAAATATTACGGTAATCATATGTACGTATATGAAAAAAGCCTCATCAGTAGGCTTGTCTTAGCCCTCCATAAAAGATAAATACAATTATTATCAACCTGGGCCTCTATTTCCTAGTTTTGTGTTCACATTTCCATTGCTTATTCTGACAATGATTAAGTTTACCAACAGCACTGCTCTCTAAAACACAAAAGACAGTAACACTGTACTGGAACCTGCCAACATCCATTTTTAAACTTTCTATTGCATGGAACTTACATATATGGTATCTTGGTATTTGCATCATTTCAAATATTTCCAATTAGTTGGTAAAATCAGTGCATTTCAGCCTCCCAGCATTAGGTGCAAATAGAATATAATCTATTATTGTCTACACGTCAAAAAATGAAGAAAGAAGGAAAGGAAGACATGCTGCTCCACCAAAGTCAGCTGTCAAAGCAGTATAGTGTATATCAGAAAAAAAACCTGAAACTAAACTCTAACCAAGCATTGTGACGCAAAAGTAGGTAATAATGCCCAGGTTGAAAATAATTGCAGTTTTCCCTTAAACCACATTTGGAAAAAAGGTTGCTGCTTCTTTTGTCTTCAGATGACGTTGCTCCTCCTCCTCTTCTGTACCCCTCCAGCTTCCGACTGGTGCTCAACTTCCAGCTATGATCGATTTTCATTCCGCTACTCTTGATGCTTTACTTAGGTGCTCTCTAATCTGGCTCAACTAGCGTTGCAAGTGAATTTGTTTTGACCAAGGTGGAGTTGCAGAATATTGAGGTTTATTGCTTGAAGACATCGGTGGAGGGAATTTGCATCCAAATACTTTCCTTTGCTTGTCATGTGCTCCCGTAAATGTACATATCTGGTACTCCACAGAGGCCAAAATAAGTTATCCCATTTGCAAATGCTGTTTAGCCCAGATTACTTCATAGAGATGGAACAGGTGTCACACTTTATCTTCCTTTAACATTCAAGTATGCGGGAGCACCTCCCAGTGTAAAACTCTAGAGGGCAGCAGTGACTGCCGTTTCAAAGAGGTGTGTACAAACAAACCTTCAAGCTCGTGAGATCCACTCAGAAACCAGTAGCCTTGCTTTGCTACTTTAACCACCCATGGCTAGTAAACGGGGATCTCACGCCCCGTTGCTGACCATGGATGGGCGTCACCAAAGCAGCTCAAGGTAAAGTAGATCTAGTGGAACAGGTGTAAATGCATGCTTTTTGGAAGCCCATTATGGGTTTGAGCAGAAGGAAACAGTGTTGGGACGGCAGTGCTTTTGGTGCTACTACACACACACTCTGGTGCTCGCCTATAACACTTGATTTACCCTGAAGGGCCCACTCCTTCCTCTGCATGGTGCTGTCATCTTCGAGCAGAGGGAGTGTGTCCTTCTGCATGCAGCTTGTCACCACAGAGCCAGTCAATCAAAGTGGCCGCCCTGCAGTCACAGCTCTGTCATTGGGCCTAGATAAACTGGTTTCTTTTTTAAGTGCTTTTTGGCATTTTATTGTGGCGAAGTGGTTGGGAACCCATTCACAGAGATAACAATAGAACCGAGAGCTAAACGGAGACCTGGATGGGAAATGGAGACCTAGGATATGGCGTCAAATGCGAGTGCATTGAATCAATGAATCTCTCACTTTGTGTGTGTGTGTGTGTGTGTGTGTGTGTGTGTGTGTGTGTGTGTGTGTGTGTGTGTGTTTGTGTGAAAATGACTCAAACGCATGGGTGAGTGAAAGAGAAAAGCCAAAGAGAGAGACAATTTGATAGCCTGGATAGAATCCCGTGAATCACTCGTTTTCATTTCGGGCATCGACCATGTGACTATTTGATTAATTGAATTCAAGTGGTGACGTGGTTAACTTGCAACATCTGTCAAAAATGAAAATGAGCGACTTCATTATTGGATAGAGGTAGACTCTCCTGGTGGTGCTGGGTGGTCGTTTGGGTCAAGGCCCTGGTCATCTGTGAAAGACCCCGTGAGGGTCTCCAGCTCTCTACCTCACGCTGTAGAGACACTGGTCACCATTAACAACTTGCTACTGAGGGCAGAGAATCATGCATATGTCCCTTTGTGTGCTCTAGATCTCCACACTCATTTTAACCTGTTATTTTTTTGTTTGTTTTTTACTCTTATTTATTACTACATGGTGATGATGATGATGATAATGATTGTCTTTGATGTTATTGTTTTTTCATCTTTTTTTATATAGCTAATACAAATTGTACATAGAGAAGAAAAGATTTATAAAAGCACTTTTAATCTTGATTTTAATGAGAAAAAGAAAGAGCCGATTATTGACAACTTGAAGCTTAGTTTTTCTGTTTTTTTTTGTTGTTTTTTTTTCTCAAGAGAGAGATAAAAATGTAAATATTAAAATATTTAGGTAAGATTATTTAACTGGTGAGGATAGTAACTAAACCATGAATGACAAGGGGGTATGATGAAGTCTCTGACAGCCCTCAACAACACTTGGTCCCGATGTGTTGTGTGTAAATGTGTGCTCAGTAACACTGCTGTTTTGCTTTCGTAAGTACTGTAACCCCTTGTCAGCATGTCACTGGCAGAGACCTGTCCCTTTCCTAAAAGAAATTCATTAGCCCAATTACATAACATGAAACCACACTTGACTTACTCACTGACGTCAGACAAAATAACTCGAGGATCCCCCATGATGCAGTTCTCGCACCAAAACATTATTCTTACAAAAAGTATGAAGTTCAGGGTTTTAGAAAAACTTTTTCAGCTTGACAGCAAATCACCATTTGAAATTTTACAGCAGGTGTCAACAACTCAAGAGACACTCTGTCATTACAAATTAAAGGCAATGTCAAATTTTCGGTTTAAGCCTCAAAACAAATGTAATTATACGCTACTCAACAACAGTGATCTAATGGCGGTAAGCTAACGTCAAATCTAAAAAGGTAGCCCTGTACCTACTTTGTGCTGTTTGTTGTTTAATTGAATAGTTTGACGTTTTGGGAAACATGCTTATTTACTTTTCTTGCAGAGAATTAGTTGAGAAGAATGATAACAAGTGCTGGTAGGCAGATTTTGTTACCTTTGGTCGGAGCTTGGCTCCGACCAAAGGTATGTTTCCAGTCCTTTATGCTAAGCTAAGCTAAGCTAAGCTAACTGGCTGCGTACAGAAATGAGAGTAGTATAGATCTCCTCATATAAGTCTAATATTTCCCAAAATGTTAAACTATTCCCTTAATATCAGTAGAGTTGCCCTTTACAAATTCACCACGCATCATGTGCAGAACATACCGCTAGTTTCAGCGTCAGGCTGAGGTAAATCGAGTAATAGCCCAGCAATCTTTGTCAGTTGTGTAAGACTATCAGGTAAGAGACTCCCTGCTTGTTTAGATGTATCTATCATTATCTGCTCATAATAGTTCTCATAGTAGTATGTATGAACTTGGCTTTTAAAATCATGACGCCCCCGTGGACGACACCATGTGGTTTAGTTTGTAATAATTGATCCTATGACACACACATCATGGCCAACAGTAGTTTGACTGGTGCAGGGGCTGTGACTGCTACAGTCACAGTCACCCAATTTTTACTCTTCTACCATAATGCATGGCCCACATTACACACACACTTGCCTAAAAAAAAGGGTGCTGAGGATACAGTGTATATGATATCTTAATAACTTTGTAAATTTATAACTTCTCAAGAGTTTAGTGGAAGCTTCTCTTGAGAGGTGCCTCCTCCCAAGCTCCTACAGAGATGGGCGGGGGGGGAATCGGTCAGTTGGTGCTATGATGCTACATCTAAAAAATTCACTGTGTAAGAAAAAAATGCGAGGGATAAATGATAACCACAAATATTTTTCTGAGCTCTTCGAATGTCAAGAGAAATATACTTTTGATTCAGGCAGTTTCACGGGATGGGAAGCTGCCCTGGTGCTGACTTAATGACGTCTTTTGTTACGATGCTACAAATTTACATCTCTTTTTGAGGGCGGTGGTGCTGGGGGGGGGGGCTCAAAACACTCGATTACATTCTCTATTAACATTCATTCCATATTGTACTTGAACTCATTGAAACTAGGACGAGATATAGAATCATATTATATGAAGACTGTTATCTGGGTTCCATGTTTGGTACAGCGCTAGTATCAAAGGCTATTGAACTGATCTTTTGAGTGTGTTGTACATGTTCATGTTAACTTAATGATGAGATATTTGAACAATACACGAATAGCAGGCGTGTTCTGCCCCCCCCTTCCTCTTCCTCTCCCTGGTCATGCACTTCGTTTTACTCAACCCCTCTCTTATTCTTAACACCTTGTATATTTTGTCTTTCTCACACACACACACACACACACACACACACACACACACACACACACACACACACACACACACACACACACACACACACACACACACACACACAGACAGACAGATGCATCTCACTGTGTATGACCCACATTTAGAAGTCTATTAAACACCTAATTTAATGAACACTCTCCAAATTTGGAAAAGAGACTTGGACCCTGGTCTGTACAAAAAAATAAAATAAAAATGAACCGACACAACTGGCAGCTACTTTCCTTTTTGAGTTAGGATTGTTCTTGGTTCTTTATTTTCATGTCAAGGATGCAGTATGTAAAAAAAAAAAAAAAAAAAAAAGTGTTTTTGTTCAGTCTCTCTCTCTTTGTAGCTGTATGGTGTATTATGTGAATACATAGTGTATGTGGTGAAAACCCCACAATATTGTTTTATGTTGCGCGATAAATAAAAACATTGAAGTGAAAACGTGTTGGGATAATGTTATTTTCTAGTCAAGACTTCACCAATTCTGATTTTGATTCCTGTGATGCATTGATGGTCAACTTAGTGCTACGGAGCGGCAATTTGTTCCAACAGGTTGTTGTCAACATAATAAATGTAAAGGTCTCTCTAGGACTCTGACTGATTCTGTGTCCTCTGTCTTCCCCTCCCACACACTCACCTGCTAGAGCTAAACAATGAGAACAAAAGAATGCAGAAGGTTTTTGCAGTCAGCATGTATGAAAGCATATATGGCTCTTTGTCACATTCTCTACACTGGAAGGGACAATACAGGTCACTTTGTTATTGTTTTTATCGACCATAAGCGCATTCAAGTGGGCTAATTTTGCTGCATTTTAGAAAATCTGCTTTACGGAGAATTCACCATTGCTTTTAAGATTTACAGCAAATTGCTTTGCACTGGCTTCATGTGCACACACAACCACACAGTGTAAAACAGGCAGATATATTACAGATGATCTCAATCATGTAATTTGTTATATAGTCTACTGTATTTTGCGCCAGTAGGCTAATTATGAATAATACATTAAATGCAATATGTGTTCATAAACTGTAAAATGACAGTGATGGCCCAGTGGCTTTAAAGAGAAGACTTTATGGTGCATCTGGCAGGAATCAGAAGAGAGGCTACATCTCTGCATTGTTCCCTGTTGGAAACGAGCCAGAACTGCACCAGTAAATACAGAAAGCTTTTCATTTGAGGCTTCATCCTTAAATGCGAGAAATATTTAAATACCAGAAAAAGCTGAATAAGCTGTTTTGTGGCTGTACACACTGGAATTTTATAATTTTAGCAACTGACGAAAATAAAAAATCTTTGCAAAGTTTCTTGTTGAACACCTCAATAAGATAAAATAATTCTTTATTAGTCCCACAGCGAGGACATTTGCAGGATAACAGCAGCAGAGAGGACAGCGCAAACGAGAGAAATAAAATGAAAAACAAGATTGAAACAAGTATAATAAGTAGTAATCACACAGTTAAGGTTTAATAAAAACTAAAATATGATACAAATTGACTGAATAGTTGTTACTATTGCACAGATTATTTATATTGCACATATGTATTCATTGCCATATATTGCATAATCTGGTTTTACATGTTCATTGATCATTTCTGTAACGTTTTATTTCACGGATCCCCCTCTTTTTTTCTTTCAAGTCAATAAACTTACAATCAACATTGTTGCCCTAGACTTCTATGATCTCAGAAAGGTTTCCGTGGTGACCCATTGGTGCTGCACTAGAACCGCTGCAAGGGTCAAGATCTGCGTGTCTGTGAAAAGCCTGTTTCCTCATTTTCTGGTTTGGATCCTGTAGCATCAGTGTGCTAAACCATGTGGATGACAAATAACAACAGCTGAGTCCCAAGAATAAGAGCATGGATTAAACGTTCAATATATGTTAGAGAGAAATTAATAGGTATTTAATGGCAATATTACCATAAAAGTCCTGGATTTAGAATGTACGACTTTTACTTTTTTACTTTTTACTTTACTGTGCTCTTGTTAATAAATAAACCATAAACACATCGGTTGTATAAACATAGTTAACTATCAGTTGTGTGGAAAGTGGAGACTGGTGCTTTTCTTCTCACACACTTTTAGATGTGCAGCCTCAATGGATGACATCTGGGAATAAGAGGAATGTTACAGAGACCAACTGAGACAACATCTTCTCTGGGCTAAAGCTCTGAGGTAGGATATGTTACTCAATGATGAGCTGTGCTTAATGTTGTTGTAAATTGGAGATTACAATATATTAAAACGTCAGTGGCCTCTCTAGATTTATAATGAACTCTTTGAAAATACATGAAATGATAGGAAATGGTCTGTAATAGACCATTTCCTATCATTAAGTGTGATTCACATGAGAACATCATTATCTCTGAAGCCCAGAACTTCAGAATATTTAAAGCTGAAATGACAGCCTTCTTTTTCTCTTCTCAGTCTGGATGGAGATGAAAACATCAGAGTGGACCTGAAAATCACTACCCTCCATACGCAGCTAGAATCACCAAGTCAAATGAAATTATTTTTAGATTTGAGTGATTCTTTGTCTGTATATGTTTTTTGTGTGTCACCAACAGCAGCTGGACAAACATGGGGAGGATCGTCAGAAACCTCAGGGACGAGATCGATGCTGCATGAGCTCACAGATTTTCTTTTAAAGCTAAATATTTTCTTAATATGATTTTTGTTTTTTTAAAGATGTTTATCCTATTTATTTAACCTTTATAATGAAAAGGAAATGATGTAGAGTGAAAAAAGGTAAAATAATTAGTATTTGTCAAAACCACTTGACTACATGGACATACTGTACATATTTCATATTTATGTCCACTCATTTTTATATTTATTTATATTTTATAAGACCATATTTAAATAAGGCATAAAAAACACCTGAGTACAATACGTCACATAAAAGTCATTAAAAATGTCATATTATAATATCTTATCAATAAATAAACTGTAACAACAACTACTTCCTAGGCAGGGAACATACACACACACACACACACAGCAGGGTAGACATTTTGCTACTATGCTTAATTGATTGAATATGCTATGCTTAAAATCCAAATCAAATATCATGATTTGATTGTACTTGACAAATAAAATACGTTTTTTTAAGGTTGTTTTTTTTTACCTTTGATGCATGCAAAGAAAAAACCTAATCATTCACATCTGAATACTGACAGACACTGGCATGTGTAGAGGAGGAAATGTAAGTTTTAGATAACTATGGAGCTGTGGGAGGAGGCTGAACTACCTTCTAAAACTGCAGCTAACACCTCAGCAAACAGGAAAAAGTCATATAAAACATAAAAGTACATTATGTTACTTAAAAGTAAAGTGTTTAAAAAGTTATAAAAATACCATAGTATAGTATGACATGAAAAGTGATAAAAAAAGAAAGTTGCATTATAATATGTTATGTAAAAGTAATTAAAAATTTCAGAGTATAGTATGTAAAGAAAAAGTCATTTATTATGTCAAAGTATAATATGTCATAACATTTTTTAATATTTTATATGATTCTCATTTAAAATGTCATAGTATGGTATGTTCTTAAAAAGTCATAAAAAATATCATAGTATAATATCTCATGAAAAAAATAAATAATAAATGTCATGGTATAATATGTCATTAAAAAAGTCATAAAAAAGTATTTAAATAGTATTTAAATATATGTTATTAAAAAGGTAAGATGTCATAAAAAATATCACAGTATAATATGTCAGGAAAATGTCACAGTCTGGTCTATTATTAAAAAGTCAAAAGTTTTTGTGACATAGTGTACTATACTACTATACTAATAACATACTATACTATGATTATTTTCAAAGTTGTTACAACATACTATAGTAAGATATTTTTTATGACTTTTTATGGGGACTATACTATTCAATTTTATGAATTTTTTTATTACACACTATACTGATATTTTTTTAAATAATTTTTATTACGACATACTACCCTAAGATATTTTGATGACTTTTTTAAAGTTACTACACTTTAAATTTATAACAATGTTTCCATGAAATGGTATAACATTTCATTTTTTAAGACATACTATATTCTATGTCATTCTTTATTACTTTTTTCATGATACTATACTATGACCTCTGTTATTATTTTTCTATGACAAACTATCCAATAATATTATTATAACATTTTTTCACAACATTCTTTAGTATGATATTTGTTACAACCTTTTTTATGACGTATTATATTATGTTATCTTACATACTATAGTAAGATGTGTTTTGACTATGACATTTTTTATTACTTTTTTATGACATACTATTTCAATTAGACTTTTTTTGTCTATCTAAAATTACTTAATAAACTATGACATTTTTTTATGTCTTTGTTGCCATCTATATGATATACTATGCTATGACATTTTTAAGGCTTATTATACTATTACATGAATGACATTTAGTCATGACACACTAAACACAAACCAAGAAATTTGAATTACTTTTCATTCTTTGGCATACCACACTATATATATATACATATATAGTGTGGTATTGAATTCAATACCACACTATATATGTGCAGGGTCGTCCTCCAATCAGAGGATCGGCGGTTCGATCCCTGGCTCCGGCAGTCCATGTCGATGTGTCCTTGGGCAAGACACTTAACCCCAAATTGCTCCCGCAGGCTGTTCCTGCGGTGTATGTATGTGTATAAATGTTAGTTAGGGTTCTGATGGTCAGGTGGCACCTTGCATGGTGGCTCCTGTCATCAGTGTATGAATGGGTGTGAATGGGTGATTGATTGGTAATGTCAAAGCGCTTTGAGTGGTCGGAAGACTAGAAAAGCGCTATACAAGTACAATCAATTATTATTATTATTATTAAGGAGAAAATATGTCCTTACTTAAAGCTTCATATCAGAAAAGATGTTGTGTAACGTTCCTCTTCTTCCCAGGTGTCACCCATTGATGCTGCATATCTTAAAGTGTCTGACAAATCAAAAGCACCTGTCTTCTGTCTGCAATCAAAGAAATCTGTCACAAAACATGTTGTCCCACTAGTGATTGAACATCGTATTGAAGAGGAGCAGATGTGGCTCTCTTTTGATTAGTGTTAGGCATTGGCACACACTCAGACCTCTACAATATGTGTAACTTGCGCACAACTGGCGGTATGTTGTCTATAATATGGTCCCGAATTTTTCCAGTAATCACAAAATTATAATGAAATTGGTTACAGACTAAACAAGGGTTAATCAGCCACTGTTGAAACTATCCACGATTCATATGCTGTTAAACTTCACCATAATAATAAAACTACTGTTGAACATGTGAGAGAGATTAATTGCCTTATCAAACCATATTTTTTTTATATATATATATATATATATATATATATATATATATATATATTTATATATATATATACATATTATATTATATCAATTTAAGTTATTTTTAATTTGTAAATCCTGAAATTTACTCATTTACTATAATTTGAACATTAGTATTGAATCTCCAAACTGCGGCCTTAAGAAATCTTCAGAGATAAAATGACAACACATATTGAAGGATGAAGTATTGAAGAGTAATTTCCACTATAGCTTTGATTTTGTTCATCTTTGAAAAGTATTCATACTGGAAGAAGGTCTGGGTGCTTCCTCATAAAGACCTATTAGTGAACAAGGTTAGTTGGTGTCCTTCAAAATTATGCAGAAATGTTAGCCTTCAAACAACTACATGCAGCATTTAATAAATATTAAAAAAAACAGTAACACAAACTGCTCTTTCTATAAAACATGTTCAGAAACTTTTTTCTTTTCACACCAATAATGTCTAGCATGACCTTTGCAGGTGTCATTGATCATATCTTAAAAGGCTTAACATTATTATGGGGTAATGTGGTGTTTGGTTTCCTTCATAAAAACATAAAAGGGAAGCAAATAAAATAAAAATACTATATTAAATGTGGTAATGATGTTGGCTTAATCTTTTTATCATTAATATAAATGTAACGATACAAAAGGTACTGTGTTGTTTCCTGAAGGATATTGAGAAATATGTTAAACTACTTTATAATATGAACAACAAAAAGACTATCTTTTTTTTACGGAAAGGGTCTGAATACTTATGACCATGTGATATTTCAGTTTTTCTTTTTTAATAAATTTGCAAAAATTTCTACATTTCTGTTTTTTTCTGTCAAGATGGGTTGCTGAGTGTACATTAATGCGAAAAAAAATGAACTTTTTCGATTTTAGCAAATGGCTGCAATGAAACAAAGAGTGAAAAATTTAAAGGGGTCTGAATACTTTCCGTACCCACTGTACGTCGGTATGTTTCATATCATGTTTGTCTTGTAACTAAACCTCTGGCTCTTGTGTTATTGTTCTATTTGAATACTGAATAATATAGTATAAGAATGAAATTACAATGAAGCAAAGGCTGAGGGACAAAGAGTGACAAATTAAAACCCGATGAGGTCGGCGATGTTGTTTATAACATTAATGTACTCTAATTGGTATTTTTAGAATATCTCGTAAACCCTGTGGTCCAGAAACTCACCTATAATTGCCTCTTCTGCGTCACAATTGCGGCTGTCCGACAAGTGCTGTGGTGCTATCAAGTCATTTTCTGAAATGTAGTAATCCAGCACGTTCAAAACTAAAACGTCTAACACTGAGCGTCCTCTGTGATTTCTTATCCATTTATCTGCTCTGAAAGGAGTTGTTCTTGTCGTTAACCGTGAGCTGAGGCCAACTGAGGGCAAGACGAGTCCGAAGATGCATTGGGTCAAGTCTGTCGACGAGTCAGAGGGCTTTGTTGCTGACTGGGCACGTGTGCATATCTGTGCTAAACACCTCTTAGAGGGCAGGAAAAATATAATATTCACCCTAACCTTGTATCATGTAGATCTGTTGGCTATGTGTTGACTATATGTTTTAATCTGAAAGACCAGTTTTTCCTTAAAAAAGGAGACAGTTAATGTTAAATAGCAGTACAATACAGTACATTACAGAGTTGAGGTTCTGGATACTTAATTTGGTCCCGTAGGGATTGGTTTGCAGCACCACAACAAGGGATAGTTTTTAATATAAGCTGGACAGCACATATCTCTGACACCATTTTTCCTTGTAGCTGTTCTCCAAAGGGGTTTTGCCATGTGTTGTTGTTTGAGGACAGTTGTGGCATGTGTTGGTGATCACCATCATGCTTGGACATTCAAAGACAGACTTATTGACACACAGTACTGCAGTACACTGTTGTCATGGCACAGTGTACTGTACACAGCGTACAGGCTGGGTTTCATTTCAGACATGGTGCAGATCACAGAGAACATGAACGGCCCCATCTGCTCCAAATCTTTCCTAAAGGAGAAATTCTTCAGTTCTCCTGGGGAAAATCTTCCACAGCATGAGACCCTTCCTTCGGTGGCGAAGATGCTGCCACGCCTTGTAAATAACTTCTCCCCTTAGAGGTTCATATGTCATATGATCCTTATGCTGCACCATCAGCCAGCCTGCAGTTATGAACTGGGTTAAAAACTCTCTAGTGGCCCTCAGACTGCTATTTAAACTGAGCAAGAATAAACATAAGGGCATCTTCCTGGAAAATGAAATTAAATGAAACACTGCTATACTAAAAAGTATAAAATACTTAAAAAAAGCAATTTCAACTGAGTAGTTATAAACAGTAACAATAATAAGTCACAGTATCTGAATTACATTCCATACACTTGAAACTGTTTTAGTTCAGATCATCTAGTTCCTCTGATATTAGCTCTCAGATATTAGCATTAAAAAAACACTCGGCATCACATGGCCTATAATCATAAGGTAAAAACATCCAAACTTCAATAAAAAATTAGAAACACAGTGAAATTAAAACATTAACCTTTTCCAAACTGATGTCGTAGAATGTACACAGTCACAGTTATCCAAAAGGGCCAATGCATGACCCATATAAAAAAAATCTATTATTGTTGTATTGTTTTATAATGAACTATTTTCCCCTAGATCATTTTAAATTAATAACACTGTATTTGCGCTGACATATATTGAGCAAGCGGTAAGGATTATAAACCTCATTAATAATCACGTTGCTTTTCTCATAATAGAGTCGGGAAAGGTCAAGAGTCAGTTTGTCGTCCTGCAATGAAACACTGTTAGTTTGATTCTTTCTTCAAGGTCTGAGGCTGCATGGCTTCTGCCGGCGCTTAAGCCTCTTGTAGTGGGCATTATAATGGCTCCTTGTTTATATAATCACATATTGCTGGTGGAAAATCGTCAATCAGCTCAGCAGGATGTAGAGGTCACCCCTCTCAGGATGGTCTGGTCTGAGCCCTTGCTGCTCCGGCTATGCTCAGAGTGTGCTAAACTGTTGTTGAGGTTAGGACTTCTGTTACCCGTGTGTGGGTGCAGAGGACAAGTTTGCAGAATATCTTAGCATTTCATTCAACATTTACGTAATCTGTTTGTTTCTGAGAGTGCATTTTCCTTTTTATGGGTGACATTGTTTTACATTTGGTTTTTTTTGCTCTGTTTGGTACACATTTTCCTGCAGTCTGATATGAAATGACCCAGTAATTTACAAATAAATTGTCACTACAGGCAGACTCCAATGTTCCTGTTACATGTCTACTGTTTAATTATGGTAGGTTGCTAACTGACATTTTTCTCTTGCCACTTATGGATCACAGGGAACCTCCGCCTAAACTTGATCCTCGTACACTGTCGTTAAAATGAGCCACAAGCCTTTATACCAAATTTTAAACGATTGGTTTTTTTATTCATAGACTTAAACTTTATTACAATCTGCATGTACATACAGGTACATTCATGAAATCTGACCTCTGCATTTAACCCAGCGGTCAACGCCTGTCTCACTTGGGGTGAGAGCACACACACACACACACACACACACACACACACACACACACACACACACACACACACACACACACACACACACACACACACACACACACACACACACACACACACAACAGTCTGCTATGAACACTTTCTTGGATAAAAGAAAAAGTGTAGGTGTAGTATTACAAAAAATATTCATACACATTACATCTTCTTATTGACTTTTTAAAAATCGTATTCACTCATTACAAAACCACATGATTTTCTGATTGCTCAATGTGCTCGAAACAAAAAACAAGAGTAGAATTTGAATTCCACAACTTGTTTTTTATCAACATTTTGCTGTTACGCGGTCTTACCCTTTGACACAGACACAGAGATATGCAGCTGTTTTTGCTGCCATGGTGAGTAAAGCAAAAAGGTAAAAGTCTGAAAATTCATAATGTTTGATGTGTGTGGTGTTATGAATTGCATGTCTTATTATGCTGTTTGACTGTTTGTTGTTGTCATGTGGACACTGAGGCGAGTTCCTAACAACTAAGATTTAATGCCAATAAAGTCATTTCTGCTAACAACAGATCACCGAATGTGCATTAAGATATTTCCTTGAATCAAACGTCCATAGTATGCAGCCTAATTAGTGTTACTGTACCTGGCTTTACAAAACACCATGTTCACAATGCAGACCTCTATAATGAGCCTTCATTTCTATATATGCCGCATGCCACACAAAGAAAATGTAGGATCAGTCCTCATATAAATTAATGACATGCTTCTCTCCTTCCAGATAAAAGAAATCAGCATGTGTCATTTATGTAGTTTCTTAATGCTAATCAAGGTGTATTTCCAACGATGAGACAAATGATTTGACCGAACACATTGAGGGATCATAGCACAGGGGTTCAAAAAAGAATAAATAGGTAAAATTGATAAAGAAATAAGTTAGGATGAATTAAAAGATAAACTAAATATAGAAAGAATTATAATTACATGGCATCATTTAAGAAGTCCACCTGCACACAATCTGAACAAATCCAAGGCTCAACTTGAATACAAGTAGGTCTCAAGGGGCCCAAGCCCTGCTACGACGTGAACATGTTGTTTATAGGGTTCTTTTTTTGTGTCTATTCAGGGTGTATATATCCTAATAGACATATTGTCAAGCTGGTAGTCCCTTTAGCCCTCTATCCTTTAGAAAACGTACCAGTTGGATGTTCAACATCCAAGATGCATTTACACGGAGGATTGTGATGTTTCAACTAAATGTATAACATTACAATGAAGGCATTGATTATTCTCATTAATTAGTGCAGTAATTAAGTCATACAAAGTATTACGGTCATCCCATAATTGGTCATAAGCGTAATGTGCAGTACCTCTAGATACCACTGAATCTAAACATATGCACAGCATGGGTGTTGCAAGTATAAATGAGATATAGTTGGGCCACATACTGTGAAGCATAATGTTCATAACCTTTATCCCATAATTCCTGGCCATGTAATTGCTGGATTAAACAGCAGGAGAGGGGTCCAAAAGACTCAGTGGCTGTCAGACATGAAAGGATGCAGAGTCACAGGGGATGTATGCACAGCAATCGCACTGCTTATTGCGAGAAGGTTTGCTGGTAATGTTAAAGAATTTGTACCACATAGAAACATTTTATGGCAGTTTATGTCGTTGTCATGCACTACACTGCTCACCTGTACTCACTGTCCTTCAGAAAGACTTGCGCAATCTAGATGGCGTTTAACTGTATAATTCTCCTTGTGACATTTCACACAAGAGAAAATGGAATGTTGTGTAATCCCATACAACAGCTCACCGTTGTTCAAAGGCAGTAATTGCTGCAGGGCTTTTTGCATTTTTCTGGTAATTTGCTGTGGACTTAGCAACCATTCCAGATGTATTTTCTGCCTGCTTGTTGCAAGTCTTAAACTTCAAAGCAGCGTGCAGAGAATGTCCTGATGCGATCTTCATATGCAATCTTTGTTCTGTTAGTACAGAGAATACATTTTAACCTTGGCGGCAGTCTGTGACAAACTGAAATCAATATGAGGCATTGATTCCATGTTGGTGCTTTTTACTTCAAAGTTAACATCAATTATGTATAACCTGATTCATCTGCAATCATTGATGGAGTGTGAGCTAGTGGGAGATGTAATGGCTCATTTATAATAAAGGGCTTTTCATGGTATTTAAAATAATGACATATTCCTGTCGCCTCACAGCAAGAGGGGCCCGGGTTCAATTCCCGGGCCAGACAACCTTCTGTGTGGAGTTTGCATGTTCTCCCCGTGTCAGCGTGGGTTCTCTCCGGGTTCTCCGGCTTCCTCCCACAGTCCAAAGACATGCAGCTCAGGTTAATTGATGACTCTGAAATTGCCCGTAGGTGTGGATGTGAGTGTGAGTGGTTGTCTGTCTCTATATGTCAGCCCTGCGACAGACTGGCGACCTGTCCAGGTGAACCCTGCCTTCGCCCATTGACAGCTGGGATCGGCTCCAGCACCCCCGCGACCCTTAACTGGATAAGCGGTTACGGAAGATGGATGGATGGATGGACATATTCCTTTCATTCTGTCCATTTTCTAACCCATTAAACCTGTTCAGGGTTGCAGGGAGCTGGATTCCATCCCAGCACACACTATGCAAGGCCACAGGGCTTAAATATACTCTTGAAGTTTATACATGTAAGCATGGCAGCCTGGTACGGACCTCAGTCCTAGTTTGTCATTCAAGCTCACAGTGAATGCAAAGCTTATATTTGTGCCTCCAGAAAGCTTACATTTATCTGTTTCCAACAATGTGAAAACATGTCCAGCCGGAGTGAAAAGTGAGAGAGAAAACTCCAGAGTGAGCTTTGATGAAGCTTTGCAAGCATAGTTACAAAGGACCCTTCAGCTGTAGCCTTACTTTTAAGTTATCTGAACTGCCTCAGTATAATATGAACAGAAAAGCCTTTGAGTGACTCATTTATTTGTTAACCATCACACAGGAAAAAGGAACAGGTATACAAAACAACAAAGACAGTGGACACATTAAACATGAACAAACACTGCAGACTGCTGCAACAATTTATGTGTGCATAAACATGAAAAACCCCAAAACACAGATACGGCAAGAGCATAGCATCATTTATAATATCTGTGCCAGTGTTGGACATAGTTAGCCGCTATTTTTGCAACACATAATTCAACATCCACAACCAAATACAGCTTTGTCATCCACATATGTCTGTTTACTTGACATCAAACCATGCACAGAGTAAGGAAGAGCAAAAGATAAAGACCTTCGTGTAAAAAGTGATTAACCTTCCAAAGTAGCTGAATAGGATGGTATGAATAACATAGGAATTCAATTTTTTTTATCTTGATATCTCTCAATTTTTGGGCCATGCTTATCATTTTTAGCAATGCAAGTGAATTGCAATGTTGGTTGGTCAAACCAAGGTATATCCATGGTTTAATCAACTATTGTGCCCAAAGGATGAATCCTACTGACTATGGTGATCCGCTAACTTTAAATTCTGGTGCCAACATGAGGTTGATATTTGTGATTGGTTGAATACCTGCAACCTATTGACATTCCTTTAAGTCCTATAAGTCTCAGCTACACCTTGTGTTTTGTTAATTAAAAAAGCATAAGCTAAAATAGTATGGTAAATGTTATACCTGCCAAACATCAGCATTTTAGCATTAGCATTGTCATTTTGAAGATGTTAGCATTTAGCTTAAAGCACAGCTGTGCCTTAGAGACACGCTAGACTCTCCTTGTCTTGTTTCCCAGTGTAGATTTACATAACCATAATCAGGAATTGAGAGATAAACTTATCTATTCCACAGAGAAATTGCCGTTGTCATCATTTATGCATGTACTTTCAGTTATGGAAAGCTGTGGCATGTGCCTTGTGGAAGTCACACACACATTTAAAGTGCAAATTCTATTTAGTTAAACTTGGCATTCATTCTTGTGCACCTGTCTGACTCACAGTGGGTCAGGAGTAAATAATGGCCTTGCTTGCATTTTTTGTTTGAAAGCAGAGTTAGGTAGAGCATGTTATTGTGCACAACACAACTCTGCACACCACTGCCTGGACGCATTCATTGTTGTATTTTATTAAATCTATCAGGATCAATATTCCTCTGCTGGGTTACTCATACAGTCATACGCTACTGCTACAGTTTTGTTAAAAGACAAGCTGGTTCATTATCTTCCATCACTTCAAACTTTAGACAGAAAAACCTATATGCTGCTGGTTTGTTTGAGTATGCAGCTGAACAGAGAAGTTTTTTGGCAAAAATGATATATTGAATATTTGAACAAAAACCTGAGGGTTTCAAGACAACATAAAAAAATTGTTATAATAGAAAAATAAAAAAACAGTCAAGCCACAATACATAACTGAAAACAGAATTACCAATGTTCAACCAGTCAACAGCAAGAGAAAGGCATAAAGAACAACAATATACTAAGTCATGGTTCTGCATTGCCACAAACATACAGTATTGTGAAACATGTGTTTTGGTTCTTCTGAACTGTCATCACGCATTAGACTCATTAAAATAAAATAATTAATGTAGAGCACACTTCTGACGTCAGTTACACATTCAAATGACTTCAACAGTAAATTACAACCCACTGATGTACAAACATCCTTTTGTCCATGACAACTGAGCTGGCTTAATTCATATTTCCAATACAAATTTAAATACTTGTAAAGAGCACATGAAAGCATTTGTTTTCCCCTTGTGATATATTTAAATATATAGCAAGCTTGCCAAACAGAGCATACATATAAATTTGCTGCCCACATTGACAAGGCCACAACTTGGGAACACATTCAAAGTTACACCACAGCAGTGACAGCTTAGCAACAAAGATGCCCCAGGACACAAATATCCAAAAGATTACCACTTTAACAGGTGTTAAGATAAACTCCTCTTTTGTTATATCCAATTATGTGGTTGTGGCTCTTGTAGATAAGCGTACGTGTCATGGTGGTATTTGTCTTGCTGCAGTGGACCACAGCTCTTGAATGCAAACACTGCACATTATCTAGTTGTAAAATAGCTTTGTCTAATTACATTCTTATCCGCTGCGAGTATCTTAGCGAGGGATTAACATTTGTCTTTGTCACAGCCATAAACAAAACACCTCGTATCTATAAGAAACACAATATCTTGATACAACTAAAGATTAAGATCATGAAGATATTACAAGTAATTTCCTTTTGAATAACATCATGTCCTATTGTCTGAGTGCTGTGATTAACCGGTCCATACAGAAAGCAAGACAAAATTCTGAATATTTTATTGTGTAAATGAAACATAGTGATTGTTTTTTTATTTTTATGGGGGGGTTTTTTGTTGCCATTTTCACCTTTATTTGACAATAGGGTTGAGCGATAGGTATGACATGGGAAAGATTGATTTTAAAATCAGAGGAGCCAGTGTATCTGGAGCTAGTAGTAACTAAGATTAGCATGCCACCTATTCACAGTTTTATCTATGTTATTACAATATAAACTGACAAATAACTACCAAGACAAGGTACAATGAGAGTACCTGCATGTTGGTGTTTTAGCAACTGACTGCAGTGTTGTAGCAGCTGTTTTTTGCCATGCTGCAGCAACAAAAATGGCTAACATTAGCTACATTGTAGGGTGTTTACCTGTTGGAGAAACAGTGCATAGAGGATAATGGGTTGTTCACAGGAGGTATATACAATACTTCATGTCCTTGGGTGCCAAACAATACACCCACCAAGTTTGAAGAAGATCAAACTAAAGGTGCTCTTAGAAATGCCAAGTACATACCCACATACAGACAGAGATTCCTTGCTGTATAATAATTGAATAATAATAATAATAATAATAATAATAATAATAATAATAATAATAATAATAATAATAATAATAATAATAATAATAAATAAAATGATTTGCTGGGATTGTTGGAAGAAATTATGTTCTTTTTGCTTACTTTGCATTACGACCACTTGAACGTTTTTCAACGTGTCATGATTGTACATTATTTGATTAGCCTAACATTTATTCAGGTAGAGGTTATTTATTGTGTATACTGATGGAAATTGAGGTAGTGGACCAGTTGCTTTGATGTGTTTCATAATGTGAAATACATAAAAAAAATTACACTGAATTTACACTGAGTTCTGTACATCTGCAATGTTACGGAGGTAGATATTTATCTCTGCCAGGCGTTCGATTGTCTGTGTGTGTCTGCGTTTGTCTGTCTTTCCACACCTTATATTGCATACTACTGGAACCTTCAGTAGTATATATAAAAACTATTTCTTTACTGTTTTATACCATCATCAACTTCTGAATCCTTACTTATTCTTAACCTGCAGGTAGGTGCTGCAAGTGACCAACAACTGTTTCACTGGCAAAAGTAATTTAGGCAGTCGGCTTTTCTAGTGCCTTTTCTCATTGCCAGCGTCTTTTTTTCAATTGTTCCCAATGAGGAGAGAGTGTATGCGGACACCTCGCCTTTTTTCTGAGTCCTCCGCCTTTTTTGTGTGGCCACTCCTGAAAATCTGTTAACTTTTCAGAAAAGCGCTGGTGACATCACAGTAGTAAATGGAAGAGAAGCTATTTTTGGCCGTGTCTAATTATCCTCAACTTTATAATTCAGAAATAAACTATCATAGCAAAGACCAAAACGCCAAATAGTGGGTGAAGATTTGGTCCGGCTCACACTGAATGTTGCTGGTGAGTGTTTTGCCTTGATATGCTATATCTTGCCTTGCTCTAAGGTTACTGCTGTTTGATTGAGTTGTGACAAGCTCATATATACAATTTTTGAAGCAAGCATCCTCTGTTTGGTGTTCATGGGGGAAAAAACAATGTAAAACAAATAAATAGTAGCCAAAATAGATAATACAAAGCAAACGGCAATGTAAGCATATCCTAAAACGACGGTTTGAGTGGTGAAATGTTTTAGATATTTTTTGTCATAGAAACATTGAACATTGAAAAAAAGTTAATTCAAGCTCTTTGGACGCTTTTCTGGCAGAAAAAGGCACTATGTGGACGCAGTTCCTTAGCTAGTCTGTTCCAACATCCATAGAAAAGTATGCATCTGCAGCATCTGCAGATTAGTTCCATACTCTATTATTGTCCACTAAAGTTAGGCATGAAACAAGATTAATAAATCTCAGTCTTTGTTATGTTAGCTGTCTGACTGTAAGGGAGCTGAAAGGCACCATTGAGTGACATTCAACTCTTCTAGTTCTAGAGGGGAGACAAAGACACACCTGGCGGAGATCAGCACTCTACTGAGTGCAATGTTCTAGTTTATTACTGTTTGAAGGCACAGTTTTTAATGTCTTATATTACAATATCCATCACATGACTTCTATAGAGGCATCAACTCGTAGAACTATTTTTGCTTGACAGTTCCATTGAAAATACCAACGTAATTGTACAAGACTAGTCTAGGTTAGACAGTTGTAATGCAGTTGAGAGAGTGCTAAATAGGTATGGCAGTTGGCATGAGAAATTAGATGTTCTGTGAAATGGCATTTACTGTGATGCATTTCCTATTTAAACAGGCCCATGGTAGTGTGGATCTTAAATGTACAGTACAACAACAGACTCTTTGTTATGCAGAGACATATCAAGTGCACATTTCATGGGATCTAAGACGTTTACAGTAATGTTGGACTGTTTTATGTGATGAATGACAGTTATGAAATGTCATTAGGGAACAATGCTATTGACACTGTTCTATTTTATATATGTATATATATATATATATATATATATTTTTTATTTTTTTTTTCTGGTTAAACTTTTTATCTACAGTCTAACAAGAACCTCAGACATCCTAAACTTAACACTTTCTGGCATATACAGCAATCATTGCTTTACCTGATTATATGTAAATAAATAGTGTTTTTGTTATATAAAGTGTAAATTAGGGGGTCAAAATAAAGTTAATAAGAAAATTATCTAGACAGATGGATCTGATTAAAGTTTCTCAGGATGCATTTGCTTGTATTCTTAATTTGACAACTGACCTAAACGAACTGTCACAATTGTGATAAGTTAATATTCTGTCAGAAACATTAAGATGTATTGATAAATCATTTTAACACTAATGTCGACAAACATAAATTACAATAAATGTTGTAAAAGCACATGGCAATACAGTCTGACAGGTAGGTAAGGGTTCACTCCTTGCTTAGGCAACTCAGTTTAAAAGCAAAAAGTCACATGCTCAGAGAACTGCACATCACCTCCAATTGCTTATAAATGAAGGCCTTCTAGAGTCAATTTAAACCAGAATAAACCATTCTATTGTGAGTCTTGTGTTGGAGGGGGCTTTTAAGGACACAGACCACTCAGACCCAATTGAAGGGCACTGAAATGTAATGGGTGAGTCAGTGCTTTGTCACGTGACAGCATTTTGTTGAACTCACCGGCCACACTAATGTCCTCATCTTGGGTTCTCCTGGGAGTACATTCTTTTTCATCATTATTCAGTGAATAGGTTTTGATGTGCTATTCAAAATGTCAACACAATATTTCACTAACTTGATTTTTTTATGTACAATTTCTCCTCCATACAGGGGGAAAAAAAAGATGGACCCATACAAATTTGGTCACAATAAAACAAGAACATTTGAACACTGAGTGTGTCCTGCCTGAACTACTTCTCTTTTGTCAGTAGTTTTAATAAGCATAACATACAAAACAATGATATTTATAGCATGCAGGGACCTAAATTGTGCCTATAAATAGATTCCTTCTCAGTTTAATTTGTATTTATACCCCTGATGAATACTGAACAGCTATTGCATGTGAAGGCTTACATTATTGTGGTACTTCTTTTAATTGCACACAATTTCGGCTTTGGAAAGCTTTTGGCTTCAGAGCAATAATGATAGGCATTGCTTACCTTGATTATCTATGTTGGAGGTCTATCCTGGTGTAAAAGCCAGCTGCTTGACATGTTTGGCCAGGCATGTGAGGGAATATATTTATATTTTTTTAAATATAAAATAACCCCAAGGTACATGGTACAACCTCCAGTGGCGTCATCTGTGCTGTTTCGATTGGCAAAGCATGAGCATCAGGAATTCAAAGTGTTTACATAAAAGACGAGGCACTGCCTAGAACTAGTGTTACAGTTACCACATTTGACATGCAACATTTGTCTCTTCCTTTGGACTACAATCTAACATACTATGGCTTTGTTTATTAACTTCTGGGTAATATCGTGAACACTCAGTTATCCCACGCCTGACACACCGAAGCTCCCAGAGTACTACCCCTTTCTGACTCCTCGCCATTACTGCCTTTCTTATGTAAAGCTGTCATTTCTAACCCTTGATCTGAAAGAATTCTCTCTGAGTGGACCACCACACACTCCACCCTTACACTTCTATTCACCTCAGCCGTTTCTGTCAACTCGTTGACGTTATGGACTCGATTTCTCAGCCCCATGACGAGATGATTGTGATTGGTAGTGGCATCTCTGAAGTCAGTGCCTCCACAAGGTGCTTGCACGGACCTGTCTTTCCTGCCCCTCCTGGCCATTACTTTCCACAGCTCGCACTGGACGAGGCAACAGAAGGGCCTGGATTTGCACACCGCCTGGAAACCCCTCTTAAAGTTCTCATTGTAGTAGCCATAAATGATGGGGTTGACGCTAGAGTTGGAGAAAGCCAGCCAGTGGGCGAAGGGGAAGATGTAGCTGGTCAGAAGGTCCAGCTGCTCCCTGTCCAAGCCCGCGTAGTCAGTCATCATCATGAGAGTCCAGAGTGGCAGCCAGGATAGCATGAAAAGCAAAGCCACCAGGATGAGCATCTTTATCACCTTGACCTTTTTCTGGGAAATCATTGGCTGACCAGCCCTTCTACGCCCGACATGGACTGGGACGTTGGCCAGCTGTGGCTCTCTGTTCGCAACCACAGAAGAACACAGTTTACCTCCGATACCTCCGTACATCAGCGTGATGACGGTGAGCGGCACCAGGTAGATGTGAGCGAACAGAACTGCCGTGTAGACCTTTCTCATCTGTGGGTTGGCAAAGTTTTCATAGCAGGTGTACAGGGGGGATGTCTGGTTGAAGTCATCATTGTACACCATGTAGAGGAAAGGAACTTTATCCACTGTCAGCGCCACAGCAGCAGGACACATGATCGCCACCGCTAGCACCCAGATCAACACGATGGCTGCCTTGGCAACAACTATGGTTGGCTTGGGTTGTAGAGGGTACACTATGCAGCGAAACCTGTAGTAAATAGGTAAGGAAGAGCGTTCCCACAAATTAGCTATATATCTAGACATAAACAAAAGAATAACATCTAAAGTGTAACTAGAGCTTTAACTAAGGAAACTTAATACTCAAAAATAATTAATCTTCGAATTATATTTTAAATAAATTATTTAGTCTTTAAAATCATGACAAACCCCCATTTCAAATTAAGAGAGAATAAACATATGTTATAAAATTGCAGTTCTGTTTCGCCAGTAGTCAAAAAAAATCCAAAGGTTAAAAGTACAGCAAGCAAATACTTTATATGTAAGAAGCTGTAAACATCAACAACTATTTAATACATTGACCTGAAATTTTGTAAAGACATTCATTGTCCTCAAAGGACTTTGGCAATGCTGACTTTTCTTTAGGGCCCCCATAAGGTTAATATTTTTAAGGCAAATGCTATCAGCATTAGCATTTACATTCAGGTGAATATAGCATGGCAGAGTCAAGCACCTAAATGTCCGTAGCCAACAATGGTATGTTCATCCCAACCCTGGCATACATTAGATACTGAATGTTTATATGTAGCCTTCTGTAGGCAATGTATATTTTTCCAAAGTAGTTTTGTTGCTTAAACCTAACCAAACTGCGACTGAAAACTGAAAATAATACATGGATACTTAATATGCCAGCTACATGTTAGCATGTTGAGCATGATAGCATGATATATGTTAGCATTAAGATCGAAGCTCTGCTGTGCCTTGATACAGCTTCACAGAGGCTCAAGCATGGCTCTCAGTCTGTCATACAATAACTAAATGACGAATTAATCAAACTTGTCATACAATAATTACATTATAATTAATTTTAAATCATGTCATCGTTTTAGCCCCAATTATAACAGATATTTGGTATCAAAGCACATGAACGGGTCACATGACATATCTAGTGATTCATATTTCACCAAGACAATCAGAGCTGTTCAATCTAAACTTAATCCTGCTTGAAACATGAAATAATGATGTCCAAAACTGGATGTGTGTGTGTGCGTCAGCGACTGACTGTGACTGTGTGAGTCTATGTTTCACTGACTGAGTGAGTAACAGTGCACCTCCTTGTATTGGTCCACGGATAATCTCGCATTCTGCTAGTGGGCCGCTAGTGTTAAGACATCTGACTGCTGCAACCTGAGTGGGGGAAAACAGTTTACCCACTTTTATTGTTTTGGACGGCGTGTCGGCGCAGGCAGACAGCTCAGTGAATTTAATCATTTTTTTGGAAGGATTATATGAAATGTCGTCCATGTCGACTCCAAGCTGATTGCCTGTATACATCACTACTTGTAGTTTAATTAAAATTGAGTGTCTTTTATGACGCCCGGGTTGTGGCTAGTATAGCTTCAGTCACTTAACATAGCAGTGGTCGTTGCGGACACACCTGGTGGAGATGTTCATTCTACTGAGTGCGCCTTTCTAGTTAGTATTATTTTATCATATACGTATGAAACCTTACATATAATACCAATTTGTCTTCTTTTTATGTTTTAAGTATTTATTTAATTAATCTATCAATAATATTATAATTATTTCTTTGCTTATCTATTACTTCTCTCTCCTCCTTGCACGTACCTGCACAGTCCTCTGGTTGCAGTTAGGCATATATGAATACACAACACCATTACACTACACTCTCTGTATGCACACAAACACATATAATACTCCCACTAAAAAACAGCTAAAAATCTGTACCATAATCAAATCTGTTTGTCTTGAATTACTGTTTTGCTAGTTGTCTGATTTGTCAATTTCTTGTTCCATGTTCCATTGTTGATAAATGGGGAAAAAGGCTTCAAATCAAAGTACACACTTACCTTTCAACAGCTATGGCCACAAGGGTGAAGACTGATGCAGAAACAGACATCCCCTGCACAAAGCCACTCATCTTGCACACAGTGTTGGAAAAGGGCCAGCCTGTTGAAAAAAATACTCAAGCTAGTGGCTGGACCTCAGTGGTGACACAGTTACATAACTGTCAATCTACGAGGATTTAAAAAAATCTAGAATCACTGGTTCACGGATTGCATGACTTTTTACAGAATGACTTTATTGTGGCTTGAAGATATTTGAGGCAGCAGAAATGCAAGACACAAAATGAGATGTGACAAGATGTCCCTTCACACCTTGCTTCCTTTCATTCTTTAGTTTCATCATCCCTGCTACAGCAGAAAAGTAAGGGTTCAAACAGACCAGTCAGAGTGACTTTCCCTGCAATTCTTTTTTACGTGGAATGGGAAATTGCTTGAATAGAGCATTTTGCGAGATCCCGCAAAAAGTTCTCCTTTTTTTAATGAACCTTTGATTTTTTTTTTCTCCCCTCTATGTCCTTTCAAGGGCTACGTGTAAAGTTTACAGGGGGATTGCAGAGCAGAAGTATGGCAAACCTTTCTACGGTCAATCACATATCACAAATTGAATAATAGAGAAGACTGCTATGACCACTAATGGAACAAGAGAAAACAAAGGAGGGCATACAATAAACACACGACGAAAATTGTGGATTGTGTAACATGTACAATTTCAACAAAGGACTCTCACATTCATTAAAACTGAATGTGAGTAGCCACCATCAAAGCCCCCATGTGATAAAGGTTGGAGTCAGTCACTCTATTTAATTAGTTAGGTAGAAGAGCCTCAAAAGGACAGATAGAGCAGGAGGTTGGACTAGTGTTGTGACAGAGGACTGAGTCTAATCTGTCTGTAGAGATAGTAGCGGAGGCAGTAGTGGACTTCAAACAGGGAATTACCTGTGATGAGGTTGTCCACCAGTGTTGTAGGGATGCAGAAGATGCCCACCAGTAGGTCACTGATGGCCAGGTTGAGGATGAAGAGATTGGTGACTGTACGCATACGACGGTTTTCCAGAACGATCAGACACACTAGGATGTTCCCCACCATACACAGCAGGAAGATGAAGAAGTAGGCCAGGATGTAGATGGCAGCCACATACAGAGAGTGCTGATAATAGGGGAAAAATGTAATGTTGGTGTCATTGGCGGAGCCATCTAGGCTGATGTTTATGATGGCTGCTGTGTTGGCTGATCCCTCTAACTCCATCCCTTCCTCGCCGATGTTGTCCAGGATCTCCATTCTTCAGAAGAACCAACACTGCAGAAGAAAACAAATAGAGCGATGAGAAGAGATCAGTTAGAACTAGGTTTGGAACAAATAGTTAAAATCACTTTATTGATCGACATTTAAAACGAAACATTTTTCCACATAATACAACAGAACAGGAAGATCAGGAGAGCAACATACACATACTGCCAAATTAAACAACAACAATATTCCAGTACTGCTGTCCCAGCATGAACACGTCCAAAACAGAAAAATAACAATTACACAAAAGAAAAAAAACTCGAAAATAACATGCTTACTCGGCAAATTAAGCACAACCTGCTCGAATACAGGATTTTTCTGGCCATTCATAAAAAAAATATGTTCTATGGGGGGACCCCTCATTTACAAACTCATCTGAGGTTCCTTGAAATACATTGGTTATCCATTGATAAGGAAAGATTGATAGAAACATTATACAACATTGATAATGTAGGTGGATGCACATCAAGCCAAACATTCAGGATAGAAAAGGTGGCTGCATATAGCATGATTATTCTTTTGACACCAAGAATATACAGTTTTGTATTCATTACTTCATTACTAACTGATGTATTATAACTGAACAATTAAAACAGAAAACCATATAATATCTTTTATCGTGTTTTGTGTGATTGCCTGATCTAGTCATTGTTTTGGCACTGTACAAAACTTTGCTTTAGGGTTCGTAAATCTAGGTGAACACAGAAGTCCTTTTCGAGGAGCTGGTTTGATATTCATTGTGGTTTTATTGTTCAGCAACACGTCATATCTATATATATATACAAGTCATCACTTTCCTAATGAATGTATCTGCTTTCATTATAAAACCAGGAATCAGAAATGCTCAACATTGTTTCACATTTTTAATATGCAATCATGCTCAAATGACTCCTGATTTTATAACAATAAAAGTGCGTTATGAAACCCTTCTTCGTTATTGCTGAATGACTTTATTGCATCGCCCAGATATATATCATTAACTGCAAATGAAAAAATTAAAAGTTCTCAAGGAAGATCTTCCAGGGTGGAAATATAAAACCCCTATATCTCCCATTTTATTGTTAAAGAATATGTTTACATACGGGAAACTAATCTGGCATGCATGTCACATTTCCTGATGTGTATTGTAAATTACATTACATTACATTACAGTCATTTAGCAGACGCTTTTATCCAAAGCGACTTACAGGAAGTGTATTCAACATAGGTATTCAAGAGAACTACTAGTCACCAGAAGTCATAAGTGCATCTCCTTTCTTAAACAAGCATCTAAAAGCATAAACCAGAGCAAAAGTATAGTGCAGAAGCAAATTACTACGGAAACAATAATTGCAACAGAGTAATACGAATACAATAAGTGCTACAAACGAATACGAATACAATAAGTGCAACAAACTAATACGAATGCAATAAGTGCTACGAGGAAGGCTCAGGGTAGTACTTCTTCAAGAGGTGAGTTTTCAGCCTGCGCCAAAAGATGGGCAGCGACTCTGCTGTCCTGAGGTCAGTGGGGAGTTCATTCCACCACTGAGAGGCCAGGACAGAAAAAAAGCTGTGACCGGGTCAATCGGCCGCAGGGACCTCTGAGCGACGGGGCAACCAATCGCCCCGAGGCAGCAGAGCGAAGTGTAGGGCTTGACCATGGCCTGGAGATAGGAAGGAGCTGTTCCTTTCACTGCCCTGTAGGCTAGCAGCAGAGTCTTAAACTGGATGCGATCTCTTACAGGGAGCCAGTGTAGAGAACGGAGAAGGGAAGTTGTGTGGGAGAACTTGGGGCGATTGAACTCCAGACGTGCTGCAGCTTTCTGGACAAGCTCCAGAGGTCTGATGGCCGACGCCGGGGCTCCGGCAAGTAGTGAGTTGTAGTAGTCCAGGCGGGAGATGACCAGAGCCTGGATGAGCACCTGCGCCGTCTCCTCAGTGAGGAAGGGGCGAATCCTCCTGATGTTGTAGAGGAGGAATCTGCAGGAGCGTGTGACCGATGCAATGTTTGCTGAGAACGACAGTTGGTCGTCCAGGGTCACACCCAGATTCCTCACAGTCCGAGTTGGCGTCACCACGGCATCATCAATGGTGATGGACAGGTCTCGGTGCGGGCAACCCTTCCCCGGGAGGAACAGTAGCTCGGTTTTGTCCAGGTTGAGCTTCAGGTGGTGTGTCGCCATCCACTTCGAGATGTCAGCCAAGCACGCAGCAATGCGTGCCTCCACTTGGGTGTCACCGGGAGGAAATGACAAGACCAGCTGGGTGTCATCGGCATAACAATAAATAGTAAATAATACTGTTCACCTCAAACCTGCTGTATGACAGCGCTCAGCTTCATGCTGTTGGTGGAACCAAATGAACCAATAAAAGTTGGCAATGTGACAATAAAAGAACAGCATCCATATCAACAAACATGAGGACCTTTAACAGCCTCAATACCTATATACCTGAGTGTGGATCGGTTGTGTTGGGTTTAAGTATAGTGGACAGCTTCTGGATTTGTAGTAATACTACTCTTTAGGGCCCTCGTTTTTTCAAATATATGCTATGCCACAGAGACATTTTAGTATATATATTAGATCCCACCTGTAATTACCAGGTGGGTAGCAGGTAAGTATGAAGCCAGGTTCCTTTGATTTCTTTCGTTTCTGACATTCAGTATGAGACATGTTGTCAAACAGTATACAGGGCAATAAGAGGATTTGCTGGCTCCATGACACCCCCATGGTGTAAGTAGGCCAACCCATATTGAGAGTGAAAGCATATGCATAATGCGCATGTATTCACGTATTCATGGTTCACATGTCCCAGCCAAGACCCAACTTCATAGCGAAAGTGTCCGGTCCTTATCCTGACCAGTGTCTTACACTGTACATTTAATAACAGCAGACAACTTCACAGATGATTTTGTTCTCTGCTCCAAAGAGATCAGTCAACGGCTGATCTCCTCTGACCGCATCCGCAGTCACCCTTTCTTTCTCTCTGTCGCACAATCACACACACACACACACACATTACGCTACTCTTTTATGTGGTTTGCACTTAAACCCAGCCTTGGCCATTTTCACAAAAAGTAATATTAATGCAGGACAGGGGCATACGATAGGTGGGACCTTTCCTCGGTCTGATCCAACATCTTCGTCAGAGATGGCCTCATCTGACTTAAATAACATTTAACCGTACCTTTATCTGTTTAATGTGATTTACTTGGGCTAATGTGTTAAAAGATTACCAATGTCTATGGGAACGGACGGAAGAAAGGTAATGCTCTGAATGCACGATGATTGCACGGCGCAGTGGAAAGTTTTAGATGCACATATTTAAAAAAGTCAGGCGGACCAGTTCAACAAATGAAAGAAATTTGTCTGGAGATTTGTGTACTAGTAACCTGAAGATAATGGTCGCTTACACCCACGATGAGTAACTGTGCTACCGGCAGCTGAAAGTAAAGAGTGGAGGCAAACACAAAAATACACAAAAAAACACAAAGAGTAGTGAGCTAAACTCACACATTGGAAATGTCATCTTGCTGTGTTGTTTGGTGCAAGAATTGACATTGCATAAACTTAAGATAATAACCTGTGATTCTAGGCTCTAGCAAGCTACAATATTGGCAAAACCTTGAAGAAATAAAGAAAAAATGTGAAAATTGACTTCCCCCACCCCCCATGGAAATCGATTAGAGTGGAGACATTGTAAGACTGAAGATGGAAACAGAGTAACGAGTTGACAATGCTGTCTGGTACCAAACAAAGACAGAGAAGGCTCCTGTATCTTTAAATGGTTATCTGTCATGGTCAAAACACATTGACTAGCTGGTGGTAAAGATGAGGAGAGGATCTATCTGTGGTGAAGAGATGCTCTCTCTTTTGACACTATAGCTGAGCAAACAGCTGTGTTATCACTCTTAGATTATTGCTCTGTGGTCAGGTCAGGGGACACAAAGGCAAATCTAGAGAAGGTTCAGGTTCAGAACAGAGACGCTCAGTTTGACCTTCGATTCACACCAAGGGCCAATATAAAAGAAATGCATGACCAAATCCTCTGGCTTAAAGTTGCGGAGAGGTTAAAGGCATCACTGCTTTCTTTTGTAAGAATCCCTTATGGGTCTTGAAAAGCCCTGACTGTATATTATTCTCAAACACGTTCATATCCCACTTCGTCATTTCACACTTCATGAAACCAGAACAAATATAACACAACAAGCAGTGCTGAATGATTAAAAATAACTCCCTACTAGATCAGATTTCTGAAACACTGAATGAAGCAGGTTTCAGAAAACCATGTGATGTACCACTTGAATGTTGAATCTTAATGTGCATCACTGACCTATAGTAACCATGTATCAAGCCTTCTTGCGTCTAACATTATATAAATATGAATGTTGTACTTTTATCTTGTTTTTTCATGTGTTAATGTCTGTCTTATTTTGATGTGCTTATGTGGTGACCCCAGGATGACCAGATTTATCTGCATCAACTAATGGGGATACTAATGAATACATGTGTAAACGGGGTATACAACTCTTCCTCCCTTCCTCCACTCGCCTCACACTAAAGTTATTTTTTATTTACCAGCCCATATTGTAAGAATATCAAGTCATCAAAAATCCAGTAAGGCCTATAAAAATAAAGCTACGATTCAAGTTTGGTCTGCTTTGTTCTTGTACAAAGCCGGTCAAGTGCAGCTGTATGATTTAATAAAAGATTAAACTAATAAATCAGATGGTCCAAAAAAGCAGGCAGGAACAGTAAGCAGGTAACAAGAACAAAACTCCATGCGACAACGAAGGAACGAAAGTTCAACCGACAACCTACAATGAAAAGACAGGACAATAACTACACAAGAAACTAATCGTACACCAAAATGCAGAAGGGAAGACATGAGGGCAGGCTGAAAGCTGATTGGTGGTTGAAACATTGTGAACAAAGCAAGGCTGAATAAACACAGTGATAGACAGATGAAAGGAGGGAAAACCACAAAGACAGAAAGTCAAACAAACACAGGACAAATGAGGCAGGGATTACAAAATAAAACAGGAAGTTAAAAAATTAATTCCAGAAAATCATGACAAAAAGACACTTGATTTCTTGATTTATGGCTTCATGCTGAAGATGAACATGAAAGGAGAAACAAACGACACAAGTGAGGATGCAATCATCTATCACTGGTGACTGATTGTTCAACGACATTAGACTAATCTTTAAATCAGCTCCTTGTGCAAACAGTTTTTATTAGATAATCACCTAGGATTACACTATTAATGGCTGATTTACATGGTAAAATAAAAGGATTGTAAAGGATAAGAAGATACTATTCATAATTCAACAGTGCTCGACCCCAAAATAATAAGTAAACAGCCTGAAACTCCAAATTCACTGCGATAACACAGGCAACTTGAATTTAGGCAGTGCATTATTGCATTTAGACGCTTTTTTGAAGTGGGGTTGTATGAGGTAAACCTAATAGGTTATTAGAAGCAGTTAGAATTTTGTCCACCACTTGAAGAACAGCCATTTCTGTAGACTTTTTTTCAGTATCCATACTGCTTTTCATCTGCAAAATCTTTGAAAAGCTTGGAAGGATTGTAGTAGTGTGGTAATTGTAGAAGGAATTTCTGTCTCTTGGCAAATATATAGGTCAATGGCCTGAATATTAAGTTAACTCCATTTGATAATCAGAAATGACCTAACCTTGTCATGACAACCTTGCCTTGTCCTAATTTTGGCACTGATGTCCATTATTACCTTCTTAGTAACACAGTTAACATGACTGCACAGCACATATGCTATCTTACCTTCTGCTCAGGATTAATACAGCATCACTGGGTCTATAGTTGCACTTTACAAAGTGTTTCCAGTTTCCAGTACAAAAAATACAATAACTAATAATACCTTTCTTATATAGCACCTTTCAAAACAAAGTTACGAAGTGCTTCACAATAAAAACATAAAAGCGAATAAGATCGAGAATCAAAGAGGCCAAACAAGATGGAACAAGATAAGATAGCCCATTCAAGGCTCTAAAAGTGAGCAGTAAAATCTTAGAATCAATTCTAAAACTCACAGGTAAACAGTTGTCACAATTGAGCAAAGCAGGACTGCAGTTGGTCACCTGAACATAAAAAGTCAGACTGGAATCAAAAATGACACCGAGGTTGCGGGCTTTGTGAGGATTTTTTTTTACATCCAATTTTTTATGTTGGCAAGGCAGGATATGATACATGAAACAGTGGAGGTGACAGGCTTAGTGGGGATAGACAACTATGTATCATCCGCTTAGCAATGAAACTCGATATTGTGATAACATATGAGGATTTCTAGAGGTAACATGTATAGGGTAGACATGAGGGGACCCAATATAGACCCCTGGGGCACCCCACAGAAGAGAGGAGCAGAGTAAGAGGAGGTTGTGATAATGAGAGAGGAGTGTAACCTGGAGAAGCACTGCCTTATGATCCGAGACTGAAAATTCAATTAACATCCACACAGAAACCATTGGAGAGCACAAGGTCTAGTGTGTGTCTTTTGTCATGGCTCGGTTGCTTCGCAAATTGGGTGAAATTAAAATAATCTATCAGAGGTTAACAAGGAATAGTGGCTGCAAACATGGATATTAGGGAACAATTGAAAACATCTCTGTGATGGCCAGGCCAACCCTCTGCCTGTCAATCTAGGCTGGGGAAAAATAAGTATTCATGGGGGATGACTCAATAAGAGGGATGCATTCTTTAGGAATAGTCCATGATTCTGTGATAATAAAATAGCCAACATTCTTTGTCACGAAAAAATCCTGGCAGATATAAACTTATTGGCAAGGGATCTAACATTCAGGAGACAAAATTCAGGGGATAAACAGATATAGTCAGAAAACACTAGATTTCCAACCTGGAATAGAGGAGAAACTTACCACCGACGGCCCAGGACCGAGCCAGCTTTGGACGTATCAGACCTGATCATTTTTTTCTTTATGTGTGGATTCAATTGAATGTCCAAAAGTCCTGATTCAGCGGAAGTAGTATAATTAGAGTAGTTTCTTGTTAAAAAATGGTCGACAGACACTAGACATCCCAGCAGGGCTGTGAACTGTACTGTCGGTAGTGTTTGCTCAGCTTGTTTCTGTGATAACATAAGATCCAGATGCCCAATTAAAAAGAGTAATATTTCATCTGATTAAAAATAGATCTAAAAACTGGATTAAAAGTCAATTTATGACAGCGTCTGTTCAAACACAACTCATGAACTAAGTGGATATGACGTGCTCATAAAAGTCACAAGTCTTGATCAAAATACATGACATGTGACTGCATTGTATTACAATCTACTGGTGCCAATACTACTGGAGGATGTTTATGTAATGGTTATTACTTGTTAATATTCAATGTGGTAGCTCACATGAGTGTCCACCTAAAGGCATGACGCTGAGGTAGACTAATTACAGCTCTCCCTTGGGAGGTTAGAAATGTCAAACTCAGGAAGAAAAACATGAGGCAGCAGCTGTACACCGACTGTTTATATATTGTGACATATTCTAAAAAACATCTGGTTATCATTTCTATATTTAAGCAGTCAACGTTAAGGAAAAGTCCTCAATTTCTAAAAACTTGTTATGTTACTTAGATGAATGCAAACATAAGTCAGTCAGTTTAAGTTGTCTTTACTTGAATATATGAGTTTCTTATGACACAAATATAGCTGGAGAAGATCTTTGTACACCACAAATACATGGACACAAAACAAAACCTTAAAGTAACATTGCCTTCGCTCAGTTTCAGACAGTGTGTCCTGAGTTATGTATCATTCCACCATGGAGGAGGCAAAACAGTGATGTTTAACTCTTTGTCCAGACTATTAACATGCCCATGCAGAGGTGAGTCTCTATGGTTACAGGCAATAAGGCATCAGTGTTGCCAAGTCATATTGCCGAGGCTTCACCCTGGCCGCTTTGACGTAACCCTGAAGATGATTTTAAATGTAAGCCAATGTGAAGCTCAAATAGGTACTCCTCTTCACATCACAGCCTGCCACAAGGAAAGGAGGTCTTTCAAAACTGTGTGTGTGTGTGTGTGTGTGTGTGTGTGTGTGTGTGTGTGTGTGTGTGTGTGTGTGTGTGTGTGTGTGTGTGTGTGTGTGTGTGTGTGTGTGTGTGTGTGTGTGTGTGTGTAGCACCTTTTACTCCTTATAGACAAGGACCAGTTTTCATTTCCTTTTGAACATTTGAATGTGTAAACAGTCCAGGAAGAGATATCGTTGTGTTGTGATTAAAGATGGAATCCATGTGTGTCTGAGAGAGATGTCCACCTTTCTCTGAATTCAAATTTTTATATGAAGGTTTTCAGCAGCTAATATCAGAGGAATTCTGAACAAGATTTCTTAGCCCTACAACCTGAGTTGCATATATTACAGTAGAGGACAAAGTATTTTTATATCACAATGCATATTTATCTGCAAAGTAAAGAAAAGTTCCTGAGGTTATACCTTTAAATTTAGAATTTGTATTATGTGTCAGAGTGCATTATTAAAAAGCATTAAAATATAACTTTTTGATCAAAAAGATTTGTCCCCATACAGAGGTCCATGCTAAGCCTCAATACTTATCATGTTTACTTGTATCACTGCTGGTCCATAATCTTGTCCACATTACAGATCAGTGGAAAATAAGCCTACCTGGGCTGCTGCCCTTCCCTGGGTCCAGACCTTTGATTATGAATGTTTTATCTGACATTGTGACATGACCTACAGACGATATTAACGTTTTTGAGGTTGTTGAGACAAAAAGTATGATGGCAAATGATTAGTTTGAAAAAATTGTACCCTCCTCCCTCGTGGAAATCGATAGTCAAAGTCAGACTGAAGATGGAAACAGAGTGTAACAATGCTAAGTATAGATAGCGGTGATGTGGTCACACACACATGCCGACCCCCCTTTTAGGTTTACATTGAGCCCAATAACGCATACATAAGATTTATTTCTGCCACCAGGTACGGCTGGATTGAAGGCTGGTTGCTGGCAGGCCGGAATGTGAAGGCTGAAAGCTAGCAGGCCAGCGTTTAGAGCTAGCGGACTTGGAGGCAGGCTGGAGGCTAATCAAGCCCTTTGCTCACCCAGATAGGAATTACTCCAACCAATGGCTTTGAAGACAGTTCCTGGCATGCTGGCATGCCACTGTAAAGGCTGTCATCCTCCACTCACTGTAGACACAGAAGGGTATAAGCCACATTATAAGGTTCCTCTGAAAGTTAACCATCTGCTGTGTCCATATTGACTCAGTTCATACTGTCACCATGCTGTGGAGGAGAGCGGCCACCAGGGAAGGACCCAAATGCAGACAGTAGAGATGGGCGTTCAACGTTGTGCTTATAGCCTATATAGTGTAAAGGCAGTTCACCCTGAAGTAGCAATTCCATATAATACCTCTAATGTCATGCACAGCAATTTCTTATGTGAGTGTGACTTGTTTTTCTGAACAGTGTAGACAGCTGGACAGCAGTGGCGATGTCTTGTTGAGATACAGTAAACCCCTGGAGCTGCTGAACCCAATTAAATGTCATCAGTCACCTCACAAGATCTTGTGACAGACAGCCATCTGCATCACTATGTGCTACAAAATCAATGGTGAAATGTGATTTTGTGGCCATTATTTCATATCAATATATATCAAGACTTCTTGTATGCAATAATGTGAAACCCAACATTCAGTCCGATTTTATGATGTTTTTTTTACGGTTAACTTTTTTACTATACCTTTACTGTTTGATTCCTTTTTTTTTTACTGATGTCTATTGTTTGTGCAGAATTCACTTTGCTGCTGTAATCCTGCAAGTTTCCCCACTGTGGGACAAGTAAAGGGATAATCTTATTTTGTCCTTCACAGCTGTTCATGATGCTACTCGGTTTGAATCCTGTGAATTTAGGACTTTATATTCATCAGGAATTCTCAGCAAAGTCTCCTTCCTTCTCTCGGGATAAATACCTGCTGATCCTTGAAACAATTTTGTTGAACCCTTGTTCCGCACTTTAAAAAGTTGCTCAAGTGTCAAAAAACTGCCATAAAAAAAAAAAATCGATCTTGTTTTCCATTTTCACTTAGTTAAATCGTTTAATCAACATCAGTCCTGATCATAATGAACAAATAGTCAATTATTTTCAAAATTTGCCACAATCGTTTTTTAATAATTGTTTTCTTTTTTAAAAGCTGGTGTAACATTTCTTTTCCACAGTCTGGGATATGTCAATGCAAAGCAACATCGAGTCGGGTGTGAGAAACGTTAATGTTGATGTCTCAGTTAAGGAGGGGCCCCTCAATCATGTACTGTCCAAGCTCCATTACATTACATCTTTCTGAAGTACAGCCCTGTCAGATTACATATAGACAAAGGATTTAGCCATCTTTTTTTTTTCTAATACCACACAAGTATAACATCATAAAATGTACGCACCAGCAACTACCAGCAATCTTGAAAGAGAGTCAGACTATATTTCGCTTAAAGTGAAACACTCCACTGTCTTTTCTGATCATTCTGTTCTCAAATGAAATGTTAAAGAAGGCGACAAACTGTGAGGACATTGTGATCTTCCCACCAAATCAGTCTTTACAGGAGGGCTGAATGCACAAACAACCTCCACAGTGCCACTGATCACGGCATGCACAGAGGTTGAACTGCTTTACATAAATAGAACAACACTTCTCCTGCAAAATAACAGCTCAAGGTTAACACTTAACCCTGATAGTCATCGTTTTATTTCAAATCCGTTACGCTGGGGAGCAAAAACAAACCCCCTGCAATTCTTCATGGACCACACTTGTAGAGACCTTGATACATGCATGAATGACACCGTTTGCTGTCCACATCATCATAATGTCCTCACTTGTTTTTTTTATAGAGGAACTAAAGCATTGTGCTACATGAAGGGGAAATAGCATTGACACAGCCTGACAATTAAAACCAATACGTTTTATTTCAGAATATTTCTGTTCTGTTATTCTAAATGTACTAACTTGAAAAAAACAACTATATTTTTGCACTCACTCAAACTCCTAATAACCGCCAACATTTTCAAAAAGGGATAAACAAATACATAAATAACAAATAGTGCTGTATGAGAGAATACAGAGCAGACTTTTTATTGGGTTCTTAATAGTTTTAGTAATTTGTCATATTTCGTTCTTTCTGTTTTATTTTGTAGAAAAGAAAAAGGTAGTCCACAGGTTCAACAAGGGGCTGCTGGAAAGCTATAGTTCAGAAAGTTAAAACCAGCCATTATTGGACTGTCCCGAGCCTTTGGAATGAAATGGTGTCTGTGCAGCAGTGATGTAAGCTCAATTAACTCTACATACTGAGGATGTGACTGTATGATGTACGGTTTGTTGTTTTCCCCACTAACGCAGGTAAATGTATACAACACATGAAGAGGACCTACCTGTGTGGGGTCGGATGCTCTTTACGACAGGTGAAGATGAGCCAATTAAACAGAACATGAACACGGTGTTCTGCCTCGTCCGCAGCTTTTCAGATTATCCACCACTTTATAGAGTTTTTTTTATTTTTTTTTTAAATAACATCAATGATATAAGTTACAATTTAACAGTAAGAGGTTCATCTCATCATCCAGCGTCCGCAGAGTCAGACCGACGGTCCGCCGCCATGGAGACTTACTCCTCTCTGGATGTCTCCGTGCGTAAGAGGGGGGAGACGGGGAACAGCTGGAAGGTGAAGGAACACCTTTATTATCTCTGTCGAGCTGGAGACATGAATGGATGAGACTTTCCTTAAAGGAACAATTGGTACGTTTCAGTGGCATCTAGTGGTGGGTGGCAGGTTGCAACCAATTAAATACCACTCAGATCACTGCTCCCTTTCCAAACCTGTTGAAAAACTATGGGGGCCATTCTCAGTTTTTCTACATGACTTAATAATTGTGTTTGAAAACATATATAGCATTTTAAAAACAATTACATTTAAATATAGGATTAGAAGTTATTTCTGTTTCTTGCCCAGGAATAGTTTATTGTACTACGGCAATGTCACTACATAAAGTCATCAATACCTCAGTGGAAACGACTATTAAAATAAATAACATTTCTGAGTGAAGTTCTTAAAGAATAAGGACAGAGACATTGTCCGTCATTCCTCCTGTCCTCTGTCCTCCTGGCTGCTTTGTCTCAGCCAGCAGAGAAGTTTACAAAAGGTGGATGAAAGACTGCGGGTGGAGTCAATTGAAGGAGGTTTTACCTTTGTTTACATGTATATGGATGTATTGATAAAGTATTGGCTTTTCACTCACAAATATTTCACCACAGCGGCCTACCTGCTTGCACTTCAAGAGTGTTGTGCATTTTGAGATGGGGGGGGGGGGCTAAGCCTGACAGAGAGAGCAGAGCAGAAGCATAAATAAATGACACCAAAACCAGATATGTAATAGATATTCTAAACCACTTTACTTAATTTAATTTCAGTTAATTATGTGGCTCAGGACAATGTTCACATGGTATTGAACAGAACATACAATTATAACCAAACAATGGCCCACTACTTGGTGTCAAGGAATCCAAAAGGTCCCCTTAAGTGTTAATTTTAAATCCCCACTGTAAATGTGTAAATGTGGGCATGTAATTAAAGGGTTTTTGTTAGCAGAATGGCTTAAATCTTTCAATTTATTGAAGCTTGACAAGGCAGCGTACTGAAGCATTAAAAACCACAGTAAACAATGAATCCTGAACTGCCCCACACAGTAAGCAACATTTACAACATAAATATTTGGTAGTTGAAGATAAATTAAAACTATTTATAGAAACAATTTCAGACAACGAAAGAGCAAGAAGAATTAAAGGAGAAAAATAAGTCATCTATAAAACAAGAGTGCGAGTGATAATAGAGCGTTCATGTGTTTTAGTCCAACTCTTGGGCACAAAAATGTCCCTGTTCATAAGAAATGAGGAAGTGGATGGTTGAGGCAGAATTCATGAAACCGTGCAGGGGGGATGAACTGTCTTTGAGTATGTTGGTGAGGTCATGCAGGGTCGACTCATTACGCATTTCACTCAGTGATGGAAGAGAAGAAAATAGAAAGTTAAGGATCCTGCTGCATCGTATTATTATTACCTGCTCCAGCTCCTCGGAGAGCCCTTTAGTCAGAACCACCCCAAACTGGCCTGGTATAGTCAAGGATTAAATGAATAAAGGTTTGGTATATTTGTTTTAGAAATTCATGTGGGAGACTGGCTCGTTTGACATCGCTGAGGTAATGAATTGGCCGTGGCTTTATGAGCGTATTGTGAAATTGCAGACACACATAACAGATCAGGTGATATCTGCACTCCAAGCACGGGAGACTTTTATTCTTTTGCCAGAAGTTTTTGGAGAAGGAGAAGAGGGAAGCAGCAGTGACACACACAGGTGAATCTAAACAGATGAAAAATTTGAGCCACTTTTGAGCCAGGCAGAAAATACCCACTAGTCTATGAGATGTGTGGCGGAGAGACAAAAGATGTAGCAGCCGTGTATTTCTCTTGCACTTGTCAGACGTCCTTGATATTTTCAGCAAAATAAATCTCTATTACTCTGCAACGTTTTTCTACACCTTGGAAACCCCAGTCAAACAATAAAACGTTCAGCTCAATAAGTTCATGTGCTATTTCTTTTCTTATTCATCAAATTTCTGGAGAACAGCCAATAATATAAGTTATATAACGTGCTCCCATGCTCCCGAATTTTTTACTGTACACACCAAACATTTACTTAAAATATGAATTAAATCCTCAAGCAAAAAAAAACAAAACAATATGAGCCACAGCTTTTTTTCTGGGCTGGGAAACAGCGGTATGAGATGTGCACCTCAGCCTATATTCTATGAGAGGACCTGTCACTGAGCAGTTATCATCACCATGGCAACCCTTGATTGCTTCCAGGCCGACACACATTTAGATTAGCTAATTAGTGCAGTTTGTCACACGCAGAGACACACAAGCTGCCTTTCTGAAACGCAAAAAATGCAAACAACTGAATTGTGCTCTCGGGAAAAACGTTCCTGCTGGTCGTTCTTGTAAGAATCAACTCACAAGGGCTCAAGCACACAGGACGCTGTGTATTGCTCAACACCCCCAGTACAGAGGCCACATGTAGTGCACCATGATAACAGCCAGGCTATAAAACCCAAAAACTGTTGGTAGTGCAACACCCTACCCTAAGCTCAGTTGATCACTTCACATCTGTACACTAATCTAAAATGTGTCTGGTCAAAATATTGTAAAAGAAACAAAATTTCTACAAAATATTGTAAAAGAAACAAAATTTCCTTTTATTACATTACAGTCATTTAGCAGACGCTTTTATCCAAAGCGACTTACAATCAGTAGTATATTACATATCATTCACCCATTCACACACTGATGACAGGCTACCATGCAAGGTGCCACCATCAGACTCTAACTAACATTCATTCACATCCAGTCCACACCGATGGCAAGCCTTCGGGAGCAACTTGGGGTTAAGTGTCTTGCCCAAGGACACATCGACTGCTGAAGCCGGGTATCGATCCACCGATCCTCTGATTGGAGAACTACCTTGCTCTCCACTACGCCACAGCCGCCCTTTTATAACATGAATATCATGGTTCTCCAGAAATAGTGTTACAGTGGCACTGAAGGCCTACCCCTTTATTAATATCCAACACCCCCTAAATATAAATTATATATATAATATATATGATATTTTCACATCTGTCTCATCATGTCAACTTCAACTCAGAGGCCTGTACAACAACAATACAACCGCTTTAAAAACTGTTTAAACAAGCTCTTGTACAATATGAATGATTTAACTCATACCACTAATGCATTATTACGCATTGCTTGATAAAATGTGCTTTTTCAGTCACAGCAACAATTAAAGTTGGAGAATATCTCTCTGAGTGTATCGTACTGGTCTTTTCCTACAGGTTAGGGATGGCCTTCTTATTAGTGCAATGCGGAATTATCATTTTATGAAAAAATATGTTTTTAATCTTCTTAAAACAATACTAACATGGCTCTTAGTAAATATATATTCCGGTCACCTGCATGTCTTCAACTGGGGGAGGGAACATTGTTCTTTTAGTTTTTAAACAGACACTAGAGGAGCCAACCACTGTTTATCCCAGACTTTAGAGTTTTAGAGTTTAGTGTGCCTTTTAACTAATCAATTGAATGGGCCTTTTTCTGTTTTATTTTTCTTGTGGTGCTTTGTGCTTTGCTAAAGAGGGCACAGCACATTGACTTGATTTATGTGTTAATTTTATTATTCACTCTATCCCTCCTATATAATGACCTGCATTTAGGCCTTCTATCCAAACTCACATGAGCGGACACACATCTTTTATTCCATGAATTCTCAATAAAATCTATATTTACTGTACAGCAGTCTCTGGTTCAGTTTATTCTGTAGATAATTTACAATTTTAGCACACCTAGTGTTATTTATTTGGTGGCTGCAGGATGCCGTGGTGGTTAGCACTGCCCTTCACCTTCTGTGGGGAGTTATCCCCACGTCATGTTTTCTTAAAGACATGCAGTTTAAGGTAATTAATGACTCTTAATTGCCTCTAGGTGTGAAAGTGAGTGTGAATTGTTCCCTGTCTTTGCCCGATGTCAGCTGAGATCGGCTCAAGCCCCCATGCGGCCCGGATAATGGATATCCGAGTTGCATATTAACATAGCAAACCAAGCTTATTAGTCTCACGCAGAAAATGAGATAAAAAGGTATGGTAGTTTGCATTTTTCTTTTGGGTTGTTCCATTTATTCATGACCTATTTGGTCATAGCCAGGCCAAAACTTGATCATGAAGAATTGAAAAGGCAAAAAAAATATATAAATAAGGGACAACTTAAATACCATTACTTAAACTACTACTAACTCATAACTTATTTATAGAACTGTAACTCTACCATCTTCTGCATGAACTTGGAACATGGAAATGCAATACTGCCTATATTTGAAATTTTTGCATCGTCATACCATTAATAAATCATAGAGGTCCTGTTTGACACATCTGGAAGCAGTAAATCGCCTGGGGTCTCCAGCAAAGTAACCAATCACTACAACTCATGTCGTTCACCCACATTTACATACAAATGCCACACACACCTGACACACAGCTCCTATGAGTTCACGTTTTGTACAAAGGATGCAACACCTAATTAATTCTCTCTGTATTTTCAATTTCACTTCATTACAGAATCCTGTAAGACCAATTATTGTAGTTGAGGCTATTCAGGAACATTTTTTAACACCACTGTATTTATTAATTGACCTGCTATTCTTTCCATATTATCATAGCAGGAAAAGCAACAGTTTTGCTATTAATATTAACAATAATAACTATGTAGACGTCCCTGAAACTGGCTTACCACAACTTAACGTAGTAGTAAATAATTATATAAATAACAATTATTTTTAAGCTTAAGCGCAGAGTGCTTTCCGGGTTAAAAATGTATTTTGTATGACATGCAAAATTGAGAGCCGTATATCTTAATTATTCATAATTATTTATAATTAATCCAAACCCCATGACTTAAATAGCTCTTATGTGTTTCAGCATGATTTCATGTTCAAAAAATATGAATATTCAAAAAATATCCCATATATTTGTGTTCTATAAAAACAGAGAACAAAGTTGTAGCATTGGAATAAATCACAAATGAGAATAACGTCATAATAATTAAAGAAAAAAAAAATCTACCAGCCCTATAGTCTGCTGTGCATGAGCCAACGTTATTGCACTGCTAATGTGGTATTATCGCTTTCAGAGAAACTAAGAGACAAATATACCTGTTTGTAATCTCTCTGGATGAGATAAAGTTTTAAAAAGTGGCTGTATCCCAGAGGTAGACACCAAAACTAAATGAAAACACTTAAATGTTAAACCCGCTTTGATTTTCCCATTCCATTTGGCTTTTTTTTTTTTTTAAACCGCCTGTTACTCCTCCGACAATTCGCCCGGCGATGGAAAAACGTTACCCCAAGTTCTTTAGCCATAGACCTAACATTGGCAGTAAGTTATTACTGCTTTTGTTATCATTCTGTTATATCTGTGTAAGTTTTGACCCAAATGCAGACAAAGACAAGGGGAGTTAAATAACTGAAAGGTTTATTTTAGGGATAATGGGTGGTGAGAATGGCAAGAGCTCGGGATGGAGTCGCGGTGACCGAGGGTGAGAGGGAGATGGTGGATGGAGTATGCGGGTGGCATGTTTGGGAATGAGCTGGCGAGGCAGGCAGGCTGGGGAACCTGAGAGGATGATCCTGGAGACACTGAGAGACAGGGTACGTGCAGGCAAGCGATCACACAAAGAATAAACTCAGAATACACAATAGCTGAGCGGCCAAGAACCACTTTGGTTGAGATAACCATCTGGCTGACGAGTGGATGGAAAGCCTGAGTAGATATACTACAGCTGAGTGGATGAGAAGATTGGAAGGCAGCTGACCAGATTGGAACAGGTGAAGTGAATGAATTCTAATCAAGAGGGAGCCGCGAGGAGACAAAAGGAGACAAAAATGACCTCCTAACGTCTATTCCTAACCACTCATGACAATATCATGGGGTCAAGGAAAGACATGAAGGGGAAGTCATTAGAAATTAGATATCCTTAGAGAATCCGACTTTACTTTTACTAGGCTACGTAATGACGATGGATGTCACTGATGTAGGTCTGCAATGGTAAAACTACAAAAAAGAAGGATTACATAAAGCACATAAAGAGCTCCTTGAGTGACAGTATGAAGGAGAAAGCAAAGGTCCTTCCTTCCAGCTGCTGTCACACTTAACGCTCAATACTGTTTCCAGAAAAAAAAAAATGTAGATTCAACTGTAAATACATACATATGAAATGTAAAGAAATGGCAGCATTATCTTCTTTCCTTTGGTAAACAATGTTCCAGTGCATTGAAGCACCTTTCCTTAGCATTTAGAGAAACAGCTGTTATCCTGGCGGCCACTTGGATACTTCCGGGTCATTTCACTCAGTTAGGCACCTTCCTAAGCAAACAATGGAAAATCACAGGAGGGACGGTCTGGCCATAACAATATCCACTGCCGCTTTTATTATTAGTTGTAGTCATTCATTCTACTATTACTGCTGCTATTACTATTGCTTTTATTACTCTCATTATATGTATCCTTTTTTGTCATATGGATTAACTTTGGTGTTATTTATCATGTTTATTCAATACACATGTACTCAATTGCATTTCTGCCCATCCTGGGAGAGGGATCCCTCCTGTGTTTCTCTTTTCTGAGGTTTCTTACTTCGTTTCCACTCGTTAGAGGGTTTTTTTAGAGAGTTATTTTTTTCTTTTCCAATGCGACGGTCCAAGGACAGAGGATGTTGTATGTTTTATAGATTTTAAAGCCGTCTAAGGCAAATTTGTGGTTTATACAAATAAAATGTTATTGAATTAAGTGAATCCCTGTTTTACTACTACATAATGTAGGAAGTTAGCTGTCATCCAGTCCTTGACATTTGATTAACAGAAATGCAGTGTGATTAGATCATGTGATTTAAGTGAAAGGTATAACTGTATCCTCGGCTTAGCAGTGAGACGGAATGTTGTTTTACCGAATGATATGTCCACGGTAAGTAACATGTGCAGTGAGACTAAAATTAGATAAATAAGATTCAGTTTAGCGGCACATCCAAGGAAGTAAAGGAAACTGTTTATACTATTGAGGCGATTAAGTGCGATGGCATCGATTATCTAAAACTTTAGCGGGGAGAGGGTCAAATGCCACAGATGTTGCCGGAGGAGTTACATTATATCTATTGTTGTGAAAAGGTGGGTTTCTCATGCTTGACATGTTTAACATGAACAAGTTGTTTTAAGAGAGTTAAGAGTTAACAGGTTTTAAGTAAATATTAATATAAATAAGTTTTGAAAATGTTTACTGGATTTATTAAGAGAAGAAAAGTTACATTCTGTTGCATAATAATCTATTTTTTATCCACTATATTATACTAAACTATATTTTTCTATATGATGTTATACTGTTTTATATGTTAATGGTAATGGGCTGTACTTGTATAGCGCTTTTCTAGTCTTCCGACCACTCAAAGTGCTTTTACATCACATATCATTCACCCATTCATACACTGATGACAGAGGCTACCATGCAAGGTCCAACCTACACATCAGGACTCTAAGTCTAACTAACATTCATACAACATCCACACACCGATGGCGCATAATAATACAATGAATTGAATATAATAGAATATATCTTTATTTTCCAGATAATTATTGCTGTGCTTGAGCTTACAAAACACTGGCTTAGCATCTGAGCATCAATTACGATGCTGGTTTGCAGCAGATGAAAACTGCATTTCAGATCAGTATTTTTTCCCATCTCTCTCCCAGCAATGATTGGACACTGGAGATGACCAATTAAATTAAAGCATTAAAGCACATATTCTTTTTCTTTTTCATGCCCCTGAGATAGCCGTGTCTGGAGGCATTATGTTTATTAAATGTCTGTCCTTCCGTCTGTACATCTGGATATATATATACCTCTTTGTAACCACTTGGACACAAGGATGAACTGATTCCAAAACAACATCTTTGCCATAAATTCTACCTTTACAAAGATAATGATCACTTTGATTCACACTGTCAGAGAGGTTATTAACTATATGTTTATTATTGAGTTTGCAGCCTGCTGTTTTCATGATTACCTATTAGAGGCAAAACAAAGGAAAGACTGGAGGCAAACACAAATCCCCTCAGAGTAGTGGGTTAAAGTTACTCATCGAAAAAGTTGTTTTGCCGTTTTATTGGGTGCAATTATTGAATTATTGCATACATTTAAGAAGATCAACTGTGAATCTAGGCTCTAGCGAGCTACAATTCCGGCAAACATCACAGATTGAGAGAAAATCTTGCTTATAGTTTAGTTTAACCTTCTGCTAACATCCTCAAAACAACTCATAGTCATCTGAAACATGACAATGGGCAATGTGTTACATTTTATAAGCTTGTCAAAGTTTCTTTTATGTAAAATCTTGAACAGAAAAATAACCCAAGCCATCGAATATAGGTAGTGGAGTAACCCTCTGAAAAGCAGGGCTTTGGAAGTATAAAGTAGCATAACATAAAGGCACATAAGTAGTACATTAAGTACATTAAATAGCATAGAAGTTAACAGCAAACTACTGTAACCCCTGCGTCTATCACCGAACACTGTGAGGACTTTCAGATTTGTCACACGTCTCATTCTCGAGAACATGCTCTCTAATAAGGGTGAGTGTGAGTTGTGTGAGCGAGGTTTGATGTAACACATCGTATTCCCACCAGCCTGCAAGCCATACGTTGAAGGGGATCCTAAAGAGGCATTAGTGTTCTCGCTCTCATAAGTATTTGTTTGTGGAGGGATGGTGTTTATTTTGTGGTGCCAAGACACGTATAGTCAAGGGGAAATGTAGAGGCCATTAGAAGACTTTATGGATTGTTTACATAAGATAAGATAAGATAAGATAAGATAAGATAAGATAAGATAAGATAAGATAAGATAAGATAAGATAAGATAATCCTTTATTAGTCCCTCAGCGGGGAAATTTACAGGATTACAGCAGCAAAGAGGATAGTGCTAACAAGAGACATAGTAAATAAAAAAAACACAAGATCAAAATAAGTATTATAAATAAGCAAATGAGCAATAAAAAACAGTTATAAAACAGTAAAGAACAGTAGAGAATCCACAGTAACTGAAATATTATATATACAGACAGAAACTATTATAAATATTGTATTGCACAGTGTATTAGTGTCATGTGGTCTACTGGGAGCAGAGCTGGTTGTGCAACCAGACAGCAGCAGGAAGGAAGGACCTGCGGTACCTCTCCTTCACACACCGGGGGTGAAGCAGCCGGTGGCTGAAGGAGCTGCACAGAGCTGCCAGGGTGTCCTGCATGGGGTGGGAGAGGTTGTCCATCAGGGATGTTAGCTTGGCCATCATCCTCCTGTCTCCCACTACTTCCACCGTATCCAGTGGACACCCCAGCACACTGCTACATTGCGATTTAAGTAAGAGTTGATCGTCTTCGCAGATGGTTTTTGAGCTACACAATGTGGATTCATATCCTGGCACTTAACGCCAAGATGCCACACATGTGCAAAAGAGCTCTCTCTTATAATTTTTTTTTCAAAATAATTTCATAATAATCATGGCGAGGGAAGGCAAGATGAAGGGGGAGATGAAGAAATATTTACTGGAGCGGCCACTGATAATGTGCTTTTTGCAAAAAGACAGGGCCTCTATTCCAGCGACAAGAGCTGTGGGTTTAACAGCACAGCAGGGTTGCATGTTATATGTTATAAGCTGCATGGCTCTCTGGATAATTTAAAATAAAGTAACTTAACAGCTCTTGGATGTATTGCAATAAAGTTTAATACAGATATTTGTGTCATACTGTCTAATACTTATTTTATATCACCAAATACCTGCAAAAATAATGACCCAAAATCCCATCAGCCTCAGTTAAACCGGTTAATGCTAGTTGACACACACATACGGGACACCAATGCTAAGTCTGTGTCCCAGTTCTATACAATTAATTTTAATAAAGTAAATATACTCAAAAATACTGGGAATGCATACTAGAAAGGTTCTCTATTGTCCCTCAATGCAATGCAGAAGGAAATGGAGAAGATACTTTACAACTACAAAACATCAAAATTAATTGTAGGTGATGATGAAACACTTATGCATGTAATCTTTGGATAACATTTACAATTTAACACAAGACATTTTGGAAAAAAAACTGTGTTGATGATATAAGTTTAAAAAAACAACAACCACATGACAACAAATAAACGACATAAAACAGCACAATAAATAAAAGTGTGAAATAATACTGAATGTGAACAGAGTAAACGCTACATGGCATATGTCATTTGATTGTTATTTCATCGCTCACTTTGGACTCATCTCGGGACATCGATAGATAGATAGTATTATTTTCCACCACACATATCTAACCCAAATCATTTTTTTTAAATAAACAAATGCATCATAGCCATCAGACAATGTTATTCAATAGTATCCATCTGTCAAACCCGCCAACCCACCTGATATGTACAGTAACCCCACATGGGGATGTTTGGAAAAGGATTTTAAATCCGGTTGACACTCTGGTGCTGCACCAGATGGACCAACTCTGGGAGGAACGAGCACTTAAAGGATCCAACATTTGGCAGACACTTCCTTCAAAGCTCAAAAGATGTGGCTCAACAAGATCAACAGATATGTCCTCAGGCAATTCCATGACTGGATCCTCAAACAGGCTCTTTCTATCTAAACTGGTGGCCTCATCCTGTCTCAGTCGGATTGTTTGAGAACATTCAGTTTTCTCTATATCTTTCTTGTATAAAAGGACAAGCCGTATTAGAGTGGAGAATTATTCCAAAGTCCCAACCCTGTCGCCGCAAAGAACTAAACTGCTTTGACCTTTTGATCCTGGACCTCAAAGCAGACTGGACAATCATAGGGCAGCATCTGCCGGCCCCGAAAAGTGTCTGACAACTATCTGGCTGTCTGGCTCATGCAAAAGTTTGAGATTTTCTTTATTGAAAATAAAGAAAATGGTTAAACATAATTTGTCATAGAGTGGAATTACATATTCCGGGTCAATCATATGATGCCATGGGGCCCAAAAAGACTTTTCCCCACGTTGGGAAGGAGGCGTCTGTATTCTAAATCATTTTTGTAACTTCCCATTATGAAAAAGGTGACTTGCCCTAATTTAAATCAATAGGTTCTGAATGTAAAATGCACCAATAGCCAAATCAGGAGTTATTCACCCTAATGCGTTCATGTGAATGAGCCCAAGAACGAGGCCGGGCTGAAGGTTGGGGCTATTCAAAACGCTTGTGCACCTGCTCTATAGGCCCCATAATGCGGAAGATCCGGTATTTTCATCTGAATTCTGTACTCAGAAGTCAAACTTGTTTTGCTTCACTCGTAACTGAGCTACTTTCATAGGAATGAAGGAGGAGCCGTCCTTGACGATGTATCACGTTCTCTATATACATCCAATGTAAATATTGACTATGCGATGAACAGAATTAATTCATAATTTCATTCCTGGTTAATCAATAGAAAGAAAGACTTGCTGCATGGTGATGAAAATCTGTATTATGTTTTGATGAGGGCTGCACGGTGGTGTAGTGGTTAGCACTGTCGCCTCACAGCAAGAGGGGCCCGGGTTCAATTCCCAGGCTGGACAACCCTTCTGTGTGGAGTTTGCATGTTCTCCCCGTGTCAGCGTGGGTTCTCTCCGGGTTCTCCGGCTTCCTCCCACAGTCCAAAGACATGCAGCTTAGGTGCATTGAAGACTCTAAATTGCCCGTAGGTGTGGATGTGAGTGTGAATGGTTGTTTGTCTCTATATGTCAGCCCTGCGACAGACTGGCGACCTGTCCAGGGTGAACCCTGCCTTCGCCCATTGACAGCTGAGATCGGCTCCAGCACACCCTTAACTGGATAAGCAGGTTACGGAAAATGGATGGATGGATGTTTTGATGAGTTGAAGGACACTTTCCTTCCTCCGCTGTTCTCTGAACCAATACGAGGAGAAGGTCTTCCTTTTGTCTGAAACACAATTTTCTCCAAGGTCACAAGTCTATGTGTGACATGTGAAAATGTCTATGTCTAATAAGAGAAGAAAAGTGTCAAAGGAAAGAAATCACCATTTACTTCATCACATATTTTCTCCATTTCTGCACATTATTGTTTATGTGGTTCAATAAAACTATGACAAATATGTTTATCAACAACATTAGTCTTTCCATGACAAACAAGGGAAAAAGAAAATGTGTTGATTTAAAATAAATTTTATATTGAATGAATATTTGTTTTTTTTTGTATTGTATTGCAATGATATTATACCACTATACTAACAATATAAATATAATGAATTCTTGTATGCACATTGACACTCAAGCCTTTCTGTTTAAAGGGCAGTCTTACATTTAAACCTCATGGGGAACAACAGGCAGAGAATCTGAAGAGAAAAATTGGTTTCTTATGTTCGAAAAGGAAAACACATATAAAGTCCACCAGCATTTCGTGGCTTATTTGTGGAGATATCTTATTTTATCATGCTGCTCTTTCCACATTAAAATAAATTGATGCGTTGCAGTCTCCCAGCGGGGGGGACTGAGGCTTAGGGACCAAGTCGTTTTATTCAAATGTTATTCGTGATCCGACCAACAATAAATCCAGTTTCTCATGCCATATTCCTATTTTTCAAGCTACTGTAGCTAGATGTCAACAGCTCTTACTGATTTTTAGAAGCTGCGTTTAGGCTTTCGTAATGTAGAAGTGGGCGTGGTTTCATTGTTCCACCTCCAGACCTTTAATAGTCAGTGTTGGGTACGCTTTCCCATCTCTCTCAAAGTCAACCACGAGCTCTTTAGCGTTGACAAGGTTCAGTTACAAGTTGTAACGACATCACAAGTCAACCTGAACTAATTTTCCGTAGGCTGAGAACACTGTTGTAGTCAACAGATGTAAACTTTGTTAACAGAGTTGCAGTTTGTAATGCATTCATTTGTATACAATGAATACAGGAGAGGTGAAAGAGCGTAACCCTGAGGAGCACCAGTGTTCATGTAGCAGATTTTTGATTGGCTGTTTATCATTTTGACTACCTGTGTTCTGTAGTTTAGAAAGTCCAGAAACAAAGACATAACGATTGATTGACTCCAAGTTGCTAAAACTAATCAAACAGTGAGAGGGAGGCGCTGCAGAGACTCAGCGTCCTCTACGGACCTATCGGCCCTGTGTGCTGACTGGAAGAAGTCTAAGATGACCACTTTAGATAGGTGTTTAAATAACAGGCGCTCAAAGACTTTAGGCTCAAAGTTCAACCAGAAAGATCCTGTGCATACCTTTCTGTAAATATATGAGGAGTAAAGAGTACAGCTTAGTTTTAAAGTTATTTTTTTTTTACAAGAATATATATTCATTCCTAACCATAGATTTTCTGATGGTTAGGAATGTTTTCTTTTATTTGCTCTATCAAGAAAATCTAAAACGATAGTCTAACCATGGGGAACATTTGCCATTTGCTACAATAATTTGATTTATATGCTTTTGGTTGTGGTAATTATACAACTGCAAATACAAAAGTTGTAAATCACTTTCACCTGTTTCACCTTTGAGTTTCTTTTAAAGGGGAAAGTAATTGACTGACCTTTTAAGATCTCTCTCTTGCTACTGGACACAATGGATTACATGTCTTCTTAGCATGACACATCATCCAAAAGAAGTACTGAAAATGAAATGCCTTTAATACAAATAGAAATAAATTAAATAACAAGAGGCTAAAGCTAATCCCTCCTTCCTTTAAACCGCCCACTCCCAGGAGTGCAACTAATCCTTACTCTTCACATTGTAAATACCGTGATTTAATTAACTTTGCCTTCCAGGTAAGCAATCTACACAGATAAATGCAATTCTCTTTTAATACAGGCTTGTACAAAATAACATGAGATTAGGCTTTGGCTCCAAAAAAAAGCTTTATAATTGTATTCTGTCATTTATAGGTCGGGAGCAGACGAGGCTAACAGATTCACCTTTACATTTCTCAATCCATGATGATACTCAAAAGTTTATCATGAGATCCTCTGTCTGTTGTTGTATCTCAAGACAATGAAGTGATATTCTCAGGATATTTTACACTTTCAGTTCAGTGCATAGCAGATCAGCCTTTTTGGCTTCAGTTGGTTTGCTGCTGCACCAGCCATCATTAAAAGCAATGGTAGCTGAACATTTCCATTTGTTTAGTACAAGCTTGTTTCGCTGTTCTACTCTGTGGTAGAGTTTGGGGAGAAAACAGGGCACAGCAGCACAGTGGAACATTGAGGTGGTGTGGAAAGAAAAAAATAGGAAATAAATGAGGGCACTGGATGTAGAAAGCACATCAATAACGTGAAAAAGGTGAGGTTGGTTTAAAGCAGTTCCCTGTGAATCTATTTGAGAGCCAATCTGAGTAGAATAAAGAGTGACTTCCACTGAAAAGAGACCAACAGCAGCTCAAGCCCAACTTTATTATGACAGTCTTTGTTTGATTACACTGTAGAGTAATAATGATCGGATTTGCAAAATAGCTGTTATTAGTTGGAATCTAAGTGACAAAGCAGACAATCTGTTGTTGGCCGAAGCTTTTCTGTAATTAAAGGATATGTTCTTTTAGGAGATACTTAGTTTTATTTTCAGGAAACAGAAAGATTCATATTCACATCGAGGTTAATCCAACATTATGGTGTAATCAGTGGGGTAAAAAAATGCCCTTGGATCCAGTAATTACAAATGGGATTAATATTTGTTCCATACACAAAGATGGATTGTAGTGATAATATGATGTTGGTTGTCAATCGTTTTAATAAAACAATTCAGGAAAATTACCGATTCTCACAAATGTATTAAAAATCTCTCCCTGAAGCTGCAGACACTTGCCATAGAATAATATAATTTGTTAAAGAAATTTGAACAACGTACCATCCAAATGTGATACAAAGGAGATAAATAAACAAAATTAAACAAACAAGTCTAAACACAAAGTAGAGACGAGCCAATCCCTTCTTAACCTTTTGTATTCCCTCCAACTACCCAACCCAGGAGAGCCACTAAGCCTTGCCCTTTACTTTCTGAACACCGTGTTTTAATCATCTCCCCCCTCCAGGTTGGCAATTAAGGGTCCCTGTGGTTTCTCAGACTCTAACAGTGTTACTGAAAAAACATGTTATATGAATAAACTATGGGTAAATAATCTTAGTCCAGTCATTTAAGTCTTTTCTTATTGATGGAAGATGCTTTATTCAGAGTGAAGAGATGGAGAGTAACACATTTCATTTTTATGACCTTTTTAAAATGTTTATACTTGTATGAGGACAACATTTGATATCAATGATAAAGTAAAAGTTTACAACTGCATTAAAAAGTATTTTAATTTAAATATTGTGTTTAATCATTCTTAAAATTGATGTGAAACTACAGAGCCCAAATAAGAAAAAGCATTATATAACAAAGTATTCCAAATACAAGAATCATGCAGACAGGGTTCATTTTGTAGATCCGAAGTGAAGTTGTGATTGTTTTTCCAGCAGAAGCGATTCTCGGTTCTGTTGTACCGCAACTATCAACAATGTCCTTCCAGTTTCCTTTATTTCAAGATATGCTTTTGACTTTTATTTTGAGGTACTTTGTGACTTCAAATCTTGAAAAGTTGCTGTATAAATAAACATTTCCAAACTTAACTTCTGTAGAGGTTTATAGTCAACACAGATGGCAGACATTATTAAAAAATATGAAGTCAGCTGGGTGGAAACCTGCAGCTTTGAAGTTGCAAATAAAAAGGAGGGAGTGTAAAAAAAAGAAAAAAAAGAAGAAGAGCTCCACAGCTCGTAACAGTCATATTTCACAGCAGGTGCATCTTCTCTAACAAACAAGCTAAACCGTAATTTATGAAATTATTCTTCACCGTCCCATCAGCTAACACAATAAATATTTATTCTGCAAACAAACAAAAAGCTAACACCGACATATGTGTATGTGAACACACACACAAAACAAGTCAGATTAAACATTTCAGTACTAAAGATCTAAACTCAGGCCAAGATGTTTGTAACGTTATTTTGTTAACCTCAGAAGGAGTAGCTCTGGTTCTACCTGTCCAACGCAGTTCAGATGATTCATTGCTGACCTTCACTCTTCATCCTATAGGCCACAGCTGTGATCAGCGCTGCTCCCTTCCCACTTCCATCCTCTGACTTGTGGAAAGTCACCTGGCACTGTGGTGCTAAATCTTGCAACGTCTCTTGCATGATGCTGGAGAAGCTTTAGGAAGCGGGGAAGGAAAAGGAAACCAAGGTTACGTGAAAATCCTTTCATATTTGATGCAAACTTGGTAACTTGGTGGTAAAGAATGAATATACATATATAAAAGCGCCTGCTAAATGACTGTAATGTAATGTAATGTAATATATAAAGTTACTCTAAAACTCAAACTCAAAATTGAGGAAAACTTGATTTTGATTTGACCTTCCATGTGGTCCATCAATTATAAGGATGACCAGCTGTGCTTGTGAAAGTCGAGAACAGCTGCGTGAACAAGTCCTGACAAACCAAGGCGTAAAGTTAACTTATGCAGATTTAGTACTCGTGTTTGGACATGACTGCTCCTTACTGAGGGTGCGTCTTGTAGAGGGTGCCGTCCACTCCCACGGTGATGGAAAGTTGATTGAGGTTGCGGTTCTCTCGTATCTTGTCGACCACGGCGGCTAAACCAGCTCCGCAGAGCTGAGCGGCGCGGCGTGCGACCACACTGCACACCTCCTTCACCAGCACGCTGTCGTCACACGTGGAGCTGGTGAGGCCCAGGTGCTGCAGGATGGAGCGGACCTGTCGCATGGCCAGGCGGTCACTGTTGGGGTCAGAGAGGTTTAGGGTTATACACATGAAAGAGATGGCTAACATGCACAGTGTGTGATGGACTTTCTTTTGTAGCAATGATTTTAAGTCATTCAACCGGCTATAAATGGGTGATATTACTGTATGGTCGAAAGCCGTTTTGTTGTATTGACAGAAAACATGATTAAACTGCACTTCATCTTTGCAAAAAAATGATTTAATGCAATGTTGAGTACTTTAATCTTCATGTAAAGACACTGATATTGTCATGATTTTGTCTTTAGTTTAGTATTTTGAAGTTCCCTGCCTCTTGTGTCTTGTGTTCATTTCACTTCCTGTCTTTGTATGTTTTCCCGCTTTTGTAATTGTCTACCCCGCCCCTGATTGAATCCACCGGTGATGCATTAGTCTTGTCAGCTTTGTTCTGTTCCCTTTGTGTTTCTCCAACCTATCAGCTTTCATCCTGCCCTCATGTCTGCCCACCTGTGTCTTGTTGTCTGATTAGTTTCTTGTGTATTTATAGTCTTGTCTTTTGTCTGCTTTGTCAGTTGTTGGTTTGTCTGTCATGTCTGCTGTGTTCCTGCATGTAAGTTTGGTTTTGGACACTTTTTCCCTTTGATTAAATAACAATTCATTATTCCTCGGTTCCTCATGTGTAACTCTTCTGAAACCTGACAGATATATGTCAATGGTAAATGGACTGTACTTGTATAGCACTTTTCTAGTCTTCCCGACTTGAAGCGCTCTAGCTTTATTTCATCATTCACCCATTCATACAGTGATGGCAGGCGCTACCATGCAAGCTGCCACTTGCCCATAATACAACTCATTCACACTCATTCATACAAACTGCGGACCGCCGATCCTCTGAAGGCGACCCCGCTCTACCACTGAGTCACAGTCGCCCATGTGCGGCCATGAGTGCACTGATCTAATCAGTAAATGAGTTAACTTTTACTCTCTGTTGCAGCGCTAGAATTTTTTCTTTCTTGAGGGGATTGCTGTCAGAGACTAGTTCGATGCAACCTTATTTGTATTTGTCTTTCATCAGATTGGAGGAACATGAGGTTATTTTCTGAGCAGAAAATATTGAATTATATCAGACTCGTATCATGGTTGGAATTAAATAATGTGCCCACTGTTATCACCTCAAAATGAAACACATACAATGAGACCAGTAAGCTCTGCGCACACAGCACTTCATTCGGGTAGACTTAAATCATGCCTTATTGCTTTTTAATATCTCGGTATTACTTTCACACAATATCTATTGCTTCTTATTTCCATCCTCCTTTTTATGTTTCCATCTCCTCTCGAAATAAATGCTCTTCTCCTAAACAGTCTTGAAGATTATTTGAGCGATGGAGCCTCCAGAACTTTATTTTCAATTATGATCCATTAATATCATTTTTCATGTTTGACTCAAACTTTTCAGTTGTATGTGTATAAATGTGATAAGCTACATTTAATATTCCTGAAAGGTTACACAAATACATTTAAGATTTAACTTGTTGATGAATAACCGTCTCTATTAGCTACCTATCTATTTATTTAGAAATAAGACTATTTCAGCATTAGCACGCATCTCCATGTGCATGAACAGGGTTACTGAGACTAGTCTGTAATACTCACCTTTCAATCTGTGACAGGAACTTGGTCTCGAAGATGCCCCGGGTCTTGAGTCGCTCAGACAGTGTGCCTCTGAACAGCAAGCCCTTATCAGTGAAGTCTATCAGCACATTCCTCACTATCTCCCCCAGGTACATGCCACTGATCATCTTCTCATACCTTAGAGAAAAAAGACACACAATCTGAAAACTTCCCACAGCCATTGTTAACATTGACAATATTCAAATTAATTATTATTTACTATTTCTATAACCCTTTTTATTGTAGTGTCACAACCCCCAAAGAGATTAGTTCTGACTTTATTTTCATGAATAAACAAAGACGTACTGGCAGTCCCCGTTAGTCACTTAGACACAAAACATGAGTGAATAGGGTCCTCTTTGATAATACTCCTACTTATATAATTATGTGGTTCCTGGTTAGAACAATAGGGCACAGAGAGCAAACAAAAGACAAACTGTCTGCACAGCTGCTTCAGGACCATGTTTAGGTGGAATTAATTATCAAAAGATACAATCCTGGCCAATGCTATGAGCACCTCTTATTATTGTATTTTCTGCCATGGAATAATGGCATCTCATCAGTCTAGACCAGCTTCTTTTGAAAGGAAACTTATAACAGCCTAGTCTGGAAGGTTGCAAAGTCCAGGGACGTAGATGTTTTGCACCGCAAATATGCAGATGATGTCCCTTTTTAACAGAGTTTTCTGTCTGCAGTGAGTGGAATAGCGGTTACATCTTCAGCTTGTTTTTGAAACAAATTTGTTTCCATTTGTTTACTGGTTAATTCCAAAACATGCCTTCGTATTATGTGCTTTTCTCTCCCTTTAGGATACAGACGAACCAAAAGTGACTAGTTGAAGCCTTTGGGAGAAGAAATCCAATGCAGAGGCATGACAGCCAGGTGAGCAGAGTGAAAAGCAACGTTCGAATTAATCGACTGTGACCTCGAAGAACAATCAGCCCATCGGACATCTGCTGTGCATCGAATCTATACAAACATAAACTTCAGCTTATTATTTACTACTACTGAATATGCCTCTAAAGCAGCTTGGCACAAACTGTATCATTGGTGAAGCAGTGGAATCAAAACAGCCAACTGCATTTAGATTGACAGCATAATTAATCTGCCCACAAGTGGCCGATACTGCGAGGTGTTGGCAGCGCCTTAAGTCCTCGTTGCCATAGGGATATTGGCAGTGTGTTCGCCTCCTCTGCAATATAAGCTGGTGTAGAGTTTGTTTCTATCCTCTGGGTTGAAACTAGTTTTTGGTTTCCTTCATATTAAACAACATCCCCTTCTCATCTACTGCACTTTTGATTTCGCACTGCTATTCTCATTAAAGTAAATCAAGTCACAAACTCTAACACACTTAGTGCAAAACACCCACTTTCAGGCTCCATATATGGACTCTCAAGCTACTCAGTGTACTTTACACACTGGTTATATTAGCTGCAGCATTCCTCTTTTACAAAAAATATGTTTCCAAGCTATTTTCTGTTGCTAGGCTGTACCTCTGTGGCCATCTCTGTGGCTGTCTGTCCTTGGAACCTTCTTGCTTATTAGAAAAAAATAATATATATATATGTTTTTCATGGGAAAGAAATGTCATTTTAGTGTCATAAACTACCAATCCAATACCTCTGTTTCCCAGGATTGTTAGAGCAATTATCGACAATGCGATCAAACTCGGTGCAGAAGTCATCAAGTTCGCCATTGTCACCAAATGCTCCCCACTCCATGTTGACACACATCCGGCCTTCATCCCCCTCGACCAGTTCGATGTTCTGCATTTCCTCCATGAAGCACGCATTAGTCCCTGTGCCTGAGTTAAAGAAATGTGACATCCTTCAATGTTTGCTCATAATGAATTGATTATAATGTTTAAAAATGTAAAAAAAAAAAAAAAAAAAAAAAAGACTGAGACTGGCTTCCAGTTAGGAGGGGGGGGACAGACAGACAGACTTACCAACGATGAGTCCCACCTCACATTCGGGGTCTTCATAGCTGCAGGTCATCATGGTTCCGACTGTGTCGTTAACCACGGCCACAAAGTTTAAGTCAAATTCCTGGAAGCAGTGATAAAGTGATCAACATCTATAATACTGTGAACACAGTCGTAGACTAATTGTTTGCAATTACAATATCAGATATATAGTAATGAACTGTTCCATATTAAAGGCCCCTCTCTTTATGATAAGTCTGTCTTCCCTTTTTGACATTGTTCCATAATAACCTTTAAGCATATTGTATTCAAGTGATCTGAGAGGAAACTACTTCTGCACATCCTCTTGACTCCGTTTTCTGGATTTAGAAAAAACTGCTTGTGACGAGAGACCTTGGCCATCACAGGTCATTTCAGAGACGGCGTTCCTATTAGCTGTTCTACAAATGCATTTCACAGATCAATAGAAAATGTTGCTCATAGTTAGGCTTCTGCTAATTGTATCCAAAGGCTCACGGTTAGCAAAACACTAAACTATAAGTAATATTTTGTCTCCATCTCAGACAGGTGACTTTTATAAAAAAAAAAAGTGGTTCGTCTGATGTTACTTAAGCTTTAGAGAATGTACTGATTGTATTATTTTCTAAAGGTTGATATACAGTAAACACATAAATTATTACATTTTAAATGTTATGTCAAAGCCCTGACAAAGCCATGGTTCATATACATTTGTTAGACAGACTTCTGTTTTTACATCTCCCTCGTAGTTTTGTTGTCAGAGCAGGACATCTTACGCCTAAATCAATTTTAACACTACATGGAGTTTGGTGGCCATTCCTAGAAATACATGTAATAAACCTTAATCTAAGCAAAGATCTAATAATCCAAAATAGAACAGAAAGTATGATAAAGAAGGATTACTGGGATAACCATATAGAAGTCATAGATTTAGAGTTACATGTCCCCGTTACAGCAATAATGTGATTTAAAAACATGCATTGTAAATAATAGTTTTTCTAAACAAATGCCAGTGCATTATCCAGATCCCATAACAATGGAATACATATCATATACACATTATTGTAACTACATGCTGTATTATGCAAAGATTCAAGAGAGAACCTGGCTTAAAATGAAACCATTCCCCATTGTTTTAACATTTCTCAATAAAGTTGAGACAAAGGATTTGTGATGCGTTTACTGACCTGTCTGCGGCGGACAGCCTCTTTAAGTAGTAAAATGACATCTTGTCCCTCACAGCCACTGGCTTTGAAGCCCTTTGTCCAATTCAGAAGAATGCCCTGAACAAATGACAATATTGATTTGTGTGAGAGATTTTTAGAATCTACTATAAATTATAAATAACAGAATTTAAATCTAAATTAAAAGCTGTTTGCGACGATGAAAAATGTCGCCAAATGTTTCCACAGTATGATGATGAATGAAGTTTGCTTTTCTGACGTCTTTGTTTCTGATCAACCCGCTCAATGTCAGTTGATTATAGTAATTAACAGCTTCTCCTGCAACAAACCATACACATTTTCAAAATGTGGCAGATATTTAGTTTTACGACATACTTCTTTTCATAAATCATTTTCAGACACGTTAGAAATGTTGAAGCTCATCTACTGATTTTGTGACAAAGGTTTGACCTCGTTTTCCTCAAAAGCTCAGTGAGTTTTTGCTTGAGTTAGAGGCATTACAGAATTAAGGAACCTGCTAAAGCCAAGGAAAGGGGAAAAACAATGAGTGGCTGTCAATATCGTGTCACCTAAAGGTCATACAGTCACTGAAATAATTAGGAAATGCTTCGATATGAAAACATGAATAAATCTAGAATCCTATTAGCCTGTAATTCAACTTGCAGAGTCAAACAGTACAATGTCAACATAATTGTGCGTAACTTTAAGTAACTATATGTAAGTATAATTTTTGGAGGGGTTTTCAAACTTAAAATTTGCTTCAAAGTAATGAAATATACAATCCCATTGGGGATAAACTAAGGCTCGGATAACAGCAGACTAATTGCACATGACTCCATCGACAGTTTTTGCCAACTTTATGTGATTAACACCAGAAGTTAAGGAAAATATGCAAAACTGCTGGTAGATTCAAAATGTTGCGATACGAATTATAGCTAGTCTTACACTTTTAATGAATATTGTATCAGACATTACCTGATCCAGTTTGCTTTGATGACAGGGGAAGGAGAATGTAAATCCCATAGGTAAGGATGCTCCTTTCATGCCCATGTACTCCAGAAAGTCGGCGATGCAGTACACAATGTGGCTGAAAAGCTGGCATGCAAAAGAGACAGCAAATGCAAAAAACAAACAATACAAAATGAACATATCTTTATATAATGCATGCAGGATGATTCAGTCATTGGAATTCTTTTTTGTTAGAGGACTAGTTTCAAATATTGAAAGAGAGGTTCATACCTCTTCCCCTGTGCCCTGCATAGTCTCCTGTGGGATAGTGTATATCTTGTGATGCATGTCCACATTGTGTCCCTTCCCACTTTTAACTCGCACCAGCAGCACCCGGAAGCTGGAGCCCCCAAGGTCCAAGGCTAAGAAGTCGCCATGCTCTGAAGAGGACAACAAAGGCAAGAATGCTGAATAAATACAATAAAAGCTTAATAGAAAAGAGAAACTTAAACTCAATAACAGGTCAAGTGGAATATCTGATTTTCTTTTATAAAGCTACCTGTTCCATCTGGTGTGGCTCTTACAAAGGTGGGAAGCATCTTGAGACTCGCCTGCTCATGGGTTTGCTTTGACAGGCCTCGCATCATTTCCTCACTCATTCGCGTCTTCACCTCCAGCAACTTTTCACGGCTCAAACGCAAGGTGTTCAGGATGCGCTGACGCTCAGCATGTTGAGCAGCAAGGCGGTATGCTACTGCTGTTACCATGGCTGCGCCTTTCCCACTGCCACACTGCGACTGTAAAAAACGCACATCGCAGTCCGGCACAAGTCGGCGTACCATCTTGTGGAGCCTCCTGGAAAACCTAGGACAAGTGGATACAACTTTGATATATCTGTGTTGTTTTGTAACCACCTCTGTTATCCCTTTTCTCTTGCACAAACAAGCTCAATAAAGTATACTTTCTTTTCCTTTTTCTTTATTTATGCCATGTTATTTTACGATTTACTCCTTCCAATCCAATGACAAAGCTACGAGAATAGAAAGTTGAGTAAAGAATAAGAAAAACTAGTAGCGTAAGTGAGTGGTAGTTATTACTGTATAAATAACAGAAAGTAACATACTACTAGTTTTTTGTCTCAACCACAAATCTATGGGTTCTTTGTCTGGATTTCCTCTCTCTCCCTCTATCCAACACTCACCTTCACTAAGAATACAAAATTCTATAACTAAACATTAACTAACTAATGTTGTGAATGGTCAGATATTATACGAGTGTAACAGTTTTCAAGACGAGACCAAAATGCATACTGTGACAGAGCAAACTGAATTTAAAGGTTGTCTTTTCAGTTGGATATCAGTTGCCCTGTTGATGTAGCAAGCACAACATCAACAACACAGGTATTTAACAGGTGAGCAGACAGGCAAGGAAAACATGGAACTAAGGCAGATACGCAATACAGCTGACAGCAATTTCTCTCACACTAAAAGTCTTATAAAAATCACCATCCATTGGTTTTTTTTGTGGGCTATTTTGTTTAGTCAATGCTGACGTTATTAATCAAGCTGATGAACTCAGCCACATCTTTGCTGACCATTGGCCTCACAGACTTGTTGGTCTGATATTTAATCAGCATTGCTCGACACTGAAGGACTTGAGGGACACAGGTCATGCACTCTCGCTCAGAATGGTCCAAACACCATCAAGACATCTTTGCTTTTCTTTGGAATCGAATTTCGTTCCTACAAAAGACTCCTTTTAGAGAACTAGATGGCCAAAAGGCGTTATCATTTTAAATGGTAAACACAATGAAAAGTGGATATATGCTTTCACATATCCGGATTCCATCATGGCCATTTTCCGTGTGCTATTCAACCCTATTCAGCTGACCTTCATTCAAGTGTCTGTATGTTTGCGTTTGTGAGACACTTACTCTGGATGATTTTTGTAGACAGAGCCGTCCACTCCAATAGTGGTACGCAGCTTCTCTGCTGCTTTGTTGTCCCGGATCTGCCGCAGAACCGCCACTAGAGTGGCAGCACACAAGTGTGCGGCTCGTGTAGACACTATCTGACACACCCTCTGAGTGGCTAGGCAGTCCTCGGCCGACGGGTCCAGACCAAGGCCCCGGAGCACTTTCTCTGCGCTCGCCAGACCTTCCTCATCCCTGAAGGTAAAGCAGAATACAAATAGTATAACTTTAAATCCTCAGTTTGATTCTGAAAAGTGTCAGTAGCCTAAAAAATAGATGGATGAATGGATACGTGACGGAAGAATCGAACTTAGATTGGCAAAATACTACAACTTCCACAACCAACCGACTGACAAACTATGCAATGCATATGGAGCAGTGTTAAGCAGGGCATCAACATTACTTGAATTCCATTCAGTAATATCCTTAAAATTATTCTTGAAAAGGACAAACTAAATGGCAGATTTAGCTTTGGTGTTTTTCAAAATGTCAAATAAAAATGTTTTTCAACAAATAGGTTGAAACAATGATCATTCCTGTTGACACCAATCCTATGATGGAGCCTTGCTTTACCCTCTAAAAGATAACGTTGGAACAAAGTTGAGGATTAAAACACAATATTAGCACACCCTACCTCAAAATGTTTGTATTTATAATAATAAACGATTATTATCATTTTATACTGTCTGATCTGGGATCTGCCTGCATCTACTGCTATACTTTACTGGCCTACAAGTAAGACTTTGTATATTCAAGTTAGTCAGTGATTACCAGCTTGACCTACGCATGCTGTCACTGTCTGTAGAGTTATCTCACAACCATTGGACTTTTCTTTGATCTTAAAGACGTCTCTTCAGTTCTAAGTGAACACTATCTGCTTCTTTTTTTTTTTTTTAAACATATATTTATTGGTTTTATACATTTAACACAATTTACATACATAAATGACCCTTCCCCCAACCTGAACATATGGCAGTATATAAAATAACAATAAATAATACAAATATCACTTGGAAATAAATAATGGCTAAATTATGAGTTAAAACATAAATTGAAGAAGGACCAAGATTCACTATCTGCTTCTTACTTTACCACTCTGTCATCACTGCAGCTGACTCTCTCAAACACACCCACACACACACACACACACTGACTTGTCATTCTCGATGGCATAGATGTCGCTGGTGTTGAAGCTTCCAGTGGTGAGGAGCTCGGCTGTAGTCTTGCCCTGGAACAGCAGCTGCTCTTTGGTCATTCTCAACAGGATGAGACGCACCAGCTCCCCCATGTACAGGCCACTGATCATCTTCTCAAACCTGCACACCAACACAAGGAACTATTGTCACATCCTTAAGAGTTTGTTGAATACCTTAAACAGACCTAAAAAAATAACAACATTTTTACACATGCACAACCAAACACAGATGCAGCTAGAAGATCCTGAACTCTCATGAAATCAGTGATGTTTCAATAGGACAGACACCTCCTGATATATATGGCTGTCTAAAGGACTGGATACATTTCACATTTACCAATCTTGTTCTATTTGATCTGCCTTTGACAGCAGGTAATAATATCCAGAGTAGCATAAAAGAATCCAAAATACCCCCAGACATTCCTGAGATATTAAGTTGACATGAATGAACTGGAAACAAAATGCTGTTGAATCTCACACTCTGTGTAAAGTAAAGCTATATCGGGGTGGTTCCACAAAGTACTTCAGCTTAAACAATATTGGATAAAGACAATTAATAGAGATGATATTCCACCTACTGCTCACCCAAAATCATAATAATACACCAGACTAATTCACTGCTGAATTCTACAAACATGTCGGGCCTCACCACAAGTACTATTCTACAGATGGAGACAAATATATTTTTTCATCTTTTAACAAGCTTTAACTAGGCTTAATTACAGGGCAGTAGTAATACAATAATATCTATCTATCTATCTATCTATCTATCTATCTATCTATCTATCTATCTATCTATCTATCTATCTATCTATCTATCTAAATATAAATTAAGGTATTTACGATCACGGAGACTGGATATATCCATTTTTGTTTTAAAATACTAAATCAATTAAACTTAGGATCATACTGGCCAGGTGGTGTAGTCAAGTGTAAACTAAAATGTTAGCAATAGCAAGGATTATATCCTTTGAGTGCTTTTCAAAGTGACATATCAGTGCAGAAAGTGTTGTGTTTCATTGACAGAAGGTTAACAAGGCATCGATCTGTTGTAAGGATAAATCTGAGTTGTGAGTATGGCATGATAATGCTGTGGAAATGTGCATTATTATGAATAATACATGACAATTGGTATGCAGTTTGCATTAACAGCAAATTGAAATAGGAGTAGATCAGACAAAAGGGAGTGATCAACTCTAAAGTGTCATGAATATACCGATATTAATAATAGAAATGACAAATAAAGGCATCTCTAATACATTCATTTTCTGCAGCTAACTTAAGGGAAGCCACTAGGGAGGGATGTTTCATGTTGTACCAGGTAAGAGAAGTTCAAAGACACTCACAGCTGCTTGCCCGGGTTCAGAGAGCCTGCATCTATTTCTCGGTCTATGTCGGTGCGCAGGTCCTCCAGGGAACCGTCGTCTCCAAAAGCGCCCCACTCTGTGTTCACACACATCCGGCCCTCATCACCGTCCAGCAGGTCAAGGTTCCTCATCTGCTCCATGTAGCAGGCATTGGTCCCCGTTCCTTGAGCGAAGGGATGTTAGCATAAAAATTACAAAGTAGTTCTCATTCAACATGTTACTGCAGTATCGGGGTGCCCACATATATCACATACATCAAGGCTGAGTCCTCAGACACAGAAGTCCTGGTTCAAAATCCGACCTGTTGCCTTTGCTGCATGTATTCTCCTCTCTCTCTCTCTCTCCCCTTCTCAGTCTATCAACAGTCTTGGTTTGTTTCATAGGGTGCATTTTTTATCTAAAAAATATTTCAGATTGCAGATATCTTCACAGAAATGTTACACCGCTCTCAGAAAATCCACCATCAGCCCTGTATTCAAAAAGTAAAAAGTCCTTTGCCCAAACAACTACTGCCCAATACCACTTACAACCATCATCATGAAGTGCTTTGGTCAAAACCTTCATCACCTCCCCTCTTCCGGACTCACTGGACCCACTACAATTTGCATTTTTCATGAGCCTGATGCCGTAGGCCTCAACCAGGCTCCCTCCCACCTGGACCAGAGGAGCACGTATGTCAGGATGTTGTTCATTGACCACAGGGTCTGCGGATAGGCACCACCAGACTCTCCACCCTGACTCTAAAACCAGCGCCCCTCAGGGCTGCATGCTCAACCCTCTCCCTGTTCTCGCATGACTGCAAGGCCAGAGACAGCTCCAACATCATCATTTCAAGTTTGATCACCAGCGACGATGAGACGGCCTGCAGAGGTCAGAGTCCAGAGCAAAGTCGATTTTGGACCGCCATCTCTATCAACGGGACTACGATGGAGAAAGTCCGCAGCTTCAGGTCGCTCGGGGTTCATATCAGCGAGGACCTGACCTGGGCTCCTCCTCCTACGCAGGCATGGGAAGTCAAACATGGACTCCAGGATACTTCTACAGGTGCCCCATTGAGAGACCACCCTGACCGGCTGCACCACCAGTTGCAGTTGCACCACTCTCAAGCGTAAGGCTCCTCAGAGAGGGTGGTGAAAACTGGTCAGCACATCACCAGGACGGAGCATCCACCCATGGAAGACCTCTACAGCCACCGTTGCAGAAAGAAGGCCAAGAGAGACCCAAATCACCTCATAGGCCACAAATGGCTCTGCCTGCTTCTGACTGGCCCACAATCTGAGGGACAGCTTTACCCACAGGCCATTAGGACGGCTGAACTCTCGACTCCGTAGAGCATTCATTGGTTTTCGTATGGCATTGACAACACAATGTCTTTTGTATTGATTCCATTTATGTTCTGCTCTTTGGCCGACTTCAGCCAACCCACACAGTTTTTCTATTTTTATTTTTTTTAAACAATTCAAGTCATTATTTCCTTGATGCCTCATTCAACAAGGTGACCTACCTGCCTTTTCGGAACTATTTATTATTTTAATATGAATCACATAATTATTCATCTCTTTATGAAAGGCCAATTATCTTTGCTGGAGCTAAAGTCGTGGAGCTTTGCTGAGAATAGTTGTGAGGAAAACACATGTACGGGGATGTAAAAAATGAGAAAATAAATGATGGCTCAATTAAATCTAGCTGCTTCAGTCACATGAAACCTGGTGATGTGCATGCTCGCTCACTGTCACGCTCTCATGGCTTACTGGGGCCCTTGACTAGATCAGAGCCTTTGTTAATGTTAACATCAACACCAATGCTTTCTTACTGTGACATGTCAAAATGTCTGCGGTGAAAAAAAGGATTTGTCCCTCCTTAACAGGTGAAACAGGAAAGTTAGGCGTATGTCACTCAAGCAGTTCGTGCAAACAAACAGTGTTTAGCACACATTTTTGCCTAATTAGACTGTGTGGGTAGATTACATATAACTATAAACGACAAATGTTACAACTAGCATTATAACAGGCTGACGTGTGTGTATGATCTAACAGTTAACTGCTTCCCCAACAACAAAAAAGTAATTAATTGTGGGTGTTCTAGGCATTGAGAAACCTGTGCAGCAGAGTAATGGGATCTAACTGGCAGATTAATAGCAGCATGTGAATCCAAGGAAACACAAGTCTGTCCACATTTTCCCCCAGAACAAGACTGGGAGTTAGCAGTGACAGGACCAGCAGTGAGGGGATAATTAACTGATACAAACTGGGAGAAACCTAAAACGCCCTGTGATAGGCTGGCGACCTGTCCAGGGTGAACCCTGCCTTCGCCCATTGACAGCTGGGATCGGCTCCAGCACCCCCGCGACCCTTAACTGGATAAGCGGTAACGGAAGATGGATGGATGGAAACTGGGAGAAACCTAAAACATGCAACAACAGAATAAAGGCTACTTGTATGTTTAAGGCACTGCCCAGGCAACAAGCTCTTTCCCTCTAGGAGCTACAATTCAATTGAATTGTAGCTAGTAGCTAGTTAATTAGTATAATTAAATTGAAATACATGGGATTTGACATGAGCACTAAGTCGGACAGATAAAATGAAATAACACCATGACACTTCAGCAGAGAGGACAGTCTATTTGTAACGTGTTATCACATGTCAAGACACAGACTGAGAGTCTATCCTTTCCTGCCCTCTGTCTGCTTCTTTTTTATTTCAATCCACACATTATACACTTATTATGCTCACATAAACAATGAATTGTAGCTTGCAGCACAGGAAACAAATCTGAATGAGAAACATAACAAAATGCAGATGCTTCCATACAGTGCACGGCACGAGGGATTACAGTAGGAAAACAATGTAAATGTTGAGCCGTTTATAAATTATGCTACAGGCTTTAAAGTCACCACATCTAAACACAACTTTACACCTGTAGGAGATTATTTTACTGCCTATTAACATGGTTATGTTTGCTCCACCAACATTAGTACAAAATGGGCAAATGTCGGCATCCCCAAAGACTCTTCCCCTGAAATGCTGCTCAGTAAGTTGTGTTTCTTCCAGCATCAGAATTCCGAATACTCTGACTAACTGGCATGTGTGCAAACGACTGCTAACTTTATCAAATCCTTAAGTAAGTCTGGACTCACCCACAATGAGACCAATTTCACAGTGATGATCATCGTAGCCACAGGTCATCATGGTTCCCACTGTGTCGTTGATTACTGCCAAAATGTCAACGTCAAAGTCCTGCAAAAAGATCTAATTTTATTGTATTCGTCAAAATCAGCACCGATGCAAAGTTGTATAGCTGTGGCAATATGCCAAATATAAAATATGGTTAACATACAATATTTTCCCAATATTGAAAGTATTACAAGTCACTATTAGTTACATTTAAGCAGGTAAAAAGATCATAGATTTGGACCATTCAACACAAGAAGTCTGGCTTTGTTTTTAACGCAAACATATGTTTTCCTTAGCATCTAACCATTAGATTGTCCATCACACAAGTGGAAAATCTTTTAGTGGGCAAAAGTGATTATTTTCCTTTTGCAAAGATTTATTTCCCCAAAATGTTTTGAAACAGTTGCAAATATCCTTGGCTGTCTCCTTGGTTTGACGTGGATTGTGCCACTCTAGTTTGGTTATTGTGGATACACTTCAGAATCAGTGAAGTGTCCGACGACCCTTTATAGCTCGAGGTGTCAGTTCACCTCGCCGTTAACCGCGCCACTTGCACAATGTGCGTGCAGAGGTGTCCAACAGATGTACAGTTATACTTGAGTAATTACTTAAAGACACTGCTGTATTACCTTAAGCAATAGAACAGCAAAGTTCTGGACCAGGAGTTCGGGAACACCTTTATCCTTATGAGGGCTTGGCGATAGGGATATATGTCACTTCTTGTCTTATTAAAAAAAAAAATATCTATCTATTTGGAATATCCACATTGTAAAACCTATTTTTGTATATTCCTGTGTGAATTAAATAGAAGTACTTTGTATTTTCTCAGTTTTCTGGTCCGTGTCTGACTTTCTTAGGAGCTCTTCTTGTTTTAGTTGGATTGAGACTGAGACCCATATCCACATGTTGAGACACCTGTCTCTGTCTAGCAAAACAGACGTTTGCTCCAGGTTCTCTCCCACATGCTGGGATCTGAATGTAAATCATCGTCCAACTGATGTAAATATTGCTGTGACGCAGTTTGGCTGCTGGTTTCAACATTGCATAGAAACAAGAAAGAAAATGACAGCCCTGGTTCTAATCCAAGAATACTGTTGGAGAAGGCAACTTCCTGCTGTGTTTGCAGACACATCCCTGTTTGGATGTGAATGCACCTCTAAGGCAGAACCTTTACTTAGTTCCCACATTTGTTTACTGATCCCGCTGAAGTGGATGTGTTTGCACATAAGCCACAAGCAATCTGTTGGCGAGTATCAATGTGTGTTCAGACAGAACTTGCAAATGTTTCCATCGTGTTGAAACATTTTCAACTCATGCATACACATTTGCGTCAATTCGAGCCTTCCGAGCAAACTGGCATGTAATCTCGCAGCTTTTCTCAGTATGCAATTTCGCCAGCTTTATGATTTGCTCATTATTCAACACTCTCCGGCACCTCTTCAATCTCTCCCTGAGGTTGAAGAAGGTGCCCACAATCTGGCAGACGTCCTGCATTGACCCTGGAGAGACTGGTTCTGCGGCACCTGAGGACCCAGCTTACAGCTTTCCTGGACCCACTACAGTTCGCCTATCTGCCACACATCGGGGTGGAGGACTCCATCATCTACCTGACGCACAAGGCCCTCTCTCACCTGGAGAAGCAGGGAAGCACTGTGAGAGTCATGTTCTTTGACTTCTCCAGTGCTTTCAACACCATCCAGCCCTCCCTACTGAGAGAGAAGCTGCTGGAGATGAACCTGCACCCCGACACCACTTCCTGGATCACAGACTACCTCACAGGCCGGCCACAGTACGTCAGGGTGGATGGCTGTGTCTCTGAGTCTGTGATCAGCAACACCGGCGCACCCCAAGGAACTGTACTGGCACCGTTCCTCTTCACTCTCTACAACTCGGACTTCCGCTTCAACTCTGGTTCCTGCCACCTCCAAAAGTTTTCCGATGACTCCTCCATTGTTGGCTGTATCACCAGGGACAACGAGGAGGAGTACAGAGGACTGATTGAGAGCTTCATCACATGGTGCAGCAACAACCACCTGAAACTCAACATCAGCAAGACCAAGGAGCTTGTGGTGGACTACCAGAGGAACAGAAGCCCCCCTGTCCCTGTTTTCATTCAGGGAGGAGAAGTGGAGAGGGTTGAGTCCTACAGGTACCTTGGGGTGCAGATAAACAATAAACTGGACTGGACACACAACACGGACGCCCTATACAGGAAAGGACAGAGCAGGCTGTTCTTCCTGAGGAGGCTGAGGTCCTTCAATGTGTGCAATAAACTGCTCAAGGCAATCTACCAGTCTGTGGTAGCCATCGCCCTCTTCTTTGCTGTGGTGTGCTGGGGTGGTGGCATCAGGACTGGAGATGCCAACAAGCTCAATAAGCTGGTGAGGAAAGCCAGCTCTGTGGTGGGTCTGGAGCTGGACAGTCTGGAGTCAGTGGGTGAGAGGAGGATGAAGGCCAAACTGAGAGCCATCCTGGACAATCCCTCTCACCCTCTCCATGAGGAACTGTGGCAGCTGGGCAGCTCTTTCAGCCATCGGCTGATTCTACCAAAGAGCAGGACGGAGCGCTTCAGACGCTCATTTGTGCCCACTGCCATCAGACTGTACAACAACAGCGGAGACCACAGTCTGTCATTATGCTGACCAGCCCCCCCATGTGGATATACTGTACATTTTATTTTTTTAAATTCTGTTTTATTTTATTTTTTTTATTCTATTTTTATTTTATTTTTTTATTGTATAATATGTGTATTTATTATCTGTTTCTGTGTAGTTGAGCTGCTGCAACACCCGGATTTCCCCATGGGAATCAATAAAGGAATATGAATATAATAATAATAATAATAATAATAATAAAAGTAAAAGCCCCTGAAGATGCGTCTTCTCAATATGTGGGATCTAGGAACAAAACTCAGTAATGAAACGCTACTGACAGGAAGTGAGTCAGAAGTGACTGGTGCTGTGGCCTGCTGCTCGTCAATGAGAGCTGCCAGGGCTGTCTCTAGCACTTATTGTAATAAAAAAAAAAATCCCTGAAGCTACAATCAGAGAGGGTCAGAGCAGGATAACCCTCAGATTGAGCCTGTCTGTTATGCTCAAGAACATGTTTTCTTTCAGGTCTAGGACTATAACCTATTTTATTTCTTTGTGTTATACCCATAGACTACAAAAAAAAGATTTCTAGGTATTTTTAAGTTTTGGGGAAATGTACGTAAATAGTACACAATGTACCATGAAACTAGAATTGCTACACTTACCCCTCTTTTTTTGATGGATTTCCTCAGAAGGCTGACCACATCCTTTCCCTCTACTCCGTTTGCCTTGAAGCATTTGGTCCAATGCACCAAAACACACTGCAAATAAAAGATAAAGACATACAGTAAAACAAAGATTATCTGCCTGTTTCATTTCAGCCAGGCTGACCTTTAAGCTATTCTCCTTTTAGTGACAAGCCGGTCCTCAGAGTTTAAATTTTCTTAAAAATATATATTTAACTGAAATACACATTAAGGTGAAAATCTGATAAGGGCATTTTACTAAGAATAATAACCAAAATGTATGAAAGAAGTCTAACATTTAAGAGTTTCTAGCAGTATGATGGAGCAGATGGAGTTTGAAATGCGTGTAAGTGTTTCAATTCTAAACATTTCTTACATAAATAAGAATGGATCATTTTTGCAAGAATATGTTGAATATATCATAAAATATGAAAGCAAGCAATAATTTCACTATTTAGGTGAACTTTCTAATGTTTGAATAGAGTTTCTACCTTGAAATTTTTTTCAAGGTTTTCGTGTTATTCAGTTCTCCAGCTTTGTCAGTAGAATGAAACCTTAACGAGCGTTAAACCTATTTTTCTGCATTTGATTCTTTACTTTTGTATTCCTTTTCCATGAGATTGTGAAGGACAGTTTTTTGTGACATGTTTTTTCTACTTGTGAACCAATAAACTTAAGTGACCCTCTATTAGCCACCAAACAAATAACAGGATGCCGGTGCGATCGAAGGAGACAGTCGAGACATGTCCAAGCTTGTGTTAATATCCACCTTCTTTGCTCAACAAACGCAGCTGGGCTCTTTTTGTTCACTTCCATTTTACACATTGAGTTTGACGTTTCATCATTTTATTTTAAGAAAGTGGTTTCCAGGCTCCTCATAACAGAAAACAGTTACTATATAAATATATATAGAGAGAGAAAGTTCAAAACCATCATGGAGAAAGAAAAACATTTAATAAGATTCAAACAAACAAACAAACAAACAAGAAAACAGGAGTAAAAAAAATTCAGAATGTAAAATAAAATTCCAGGAAGCATTTGAAAGAGAGTTTAAAAAATAAACAATCTTAAATTGGGTAGTTACAAGTGTCCATGCAGAAATAAAGGATGAATAAAAAATTGTGTGATTCTGTTCTTTCTAAAATGATAATTCCTGTCTTTTATAGTATGCGGTGAAAAACAATGTATAGACTCTCCTCTCAATCATCACTTATGACCCACTGAAAGTGTGTGTCAGGTGCTTCCTATCTGTATTTTCTCTCGCCTTTCTTGTTTTCCTGTGTCTCTTTCTGAACGACAGCCTCAGGGCAGTAGGTGTGAATCCCCCGAGCCAATAACAGCGGGCAGGCGAGCTCGCAACTTTATCAAACGTTACTGTGTCTGTCTCTCTCCTCTGCTCTCGATCTGTGTCATGATGCATGAATAATTAAGCCTTTATTATTAGCCTGCCTTTGACCCATCCCGGAGGAGCAGTGGGCTGCAATGAAGTGCCTGGGGAGCAATTTTGGGGTTGGGTGTCTCGCTCAAGGACACCTCGGCATGTTGCCTGTAGAGGGGTTCGAGCCACCGACCTTGTGGTTGCGGGTCAAGCGCTCTACCTCATGTGCCACAGCCGCCAAGAGCTGCAGGTCTGTGTGTCTGTTTGAACCGGAGCGGGGGTGAGACACACACACACACGCACACACGCACACACGCACACACACACACACACACACACACACACACACACACACACACACACACACACACACACACACACACACACACACAGCATGAAGTGTTTGCTTCAGCAGCATTCATTCCAAATCCGCTAATGCCGCACGTTCACGGAGGGTTGTGAGGAGGTGAAGGTTGTAATCATTTTTGTTTTAACACATAAAACAATCAGAAAAAAATTGCTTTTGTTTCTCTGATTCACTGCTTTGTTCGCTCTCTTCATTCACTCTGCTCTCTCTCTCTTGTTTTGCCGGGCAGGAAGGGGCAACCTTGACTGGTTTCTTAACAAACAAAAACATATATAAATGCTGTATAAATAAAATAAAGCTTTTTCCAAGTCCCTCATGACGATATTTACAAATATCCCGTCAATGTAAATTCACCCTGATCAAGTTATTGTCAGTGTTTTTTGTCTCGGTATAATCCTGTATCGTCCCATCCCTAGGTGTGTTGAACATCAAGGGGTAGGCGTGACTTTGAAGCTACCAAGAGAAAATCACTACAGCTGCAGTCAAGCAAAGAAAATCTTGGTCGACTGAAATTAAATCTAATCTTCAACTTCTGCAAAAAGTCTGCACTTTACTTGACGAGACTTGATCATTTTTAATCGGTTAAAAAATATATATAAATTATATATGATATGATATATCTCTAAATTGTACTTTTGAGTATTAGGTAGCGCACAGTTCATGGTTTTGTTCAAGCTAAAGTTAGCACTCATTAGGTGGTTGCCTACTAGCAACAATTTTCAAAAACAGCTCTGTTTGATCAGGCGTCTCGTACAGATAGAAAGTTTTTTTTATTTTATTTTTTACAGTTTTTCAACCAGTAAAATGTGCTCTGGTTGATCAGAGCCTAACAAAACCAATGAGTCTTTGTATATTTGATTGATTGAACAGCTCCTGTTACAGACAAGACTGCACCCATTTCTATTGCTTTGGACATGGCTAAAACATGTTTACAAGACTGTTTACAAGACCATGTTTCACACTTATCGTTAGAGAATTACTTGAAGTAGATAAAAGAACTTCTAAATCACTCACCTCATCCAACTTGGTCTGCTGGCAGGGGAAAGAGAAGGTGAAACCCAGAGGAAGCTTTTTATCCTTTATGCCCAACTTCTCCATGAAATTAGCCAGGCAATCAGCTATGTGGTCAAATAGCTACAGGAGAGAGGAAAGGTCAGTTTTCCCATCAACCACCGGCTGAAAAAATTGAGGGGTTTCATTTTCAGTGTGTGTGTGTGTGTGTGTGTGTGTGTGTGTGTGTGTGTGTGTGTGTGTGTGTGTGTGTGTGTGTGTGTGTGTGTGTGTGTGTGTGTGTGTGTGTGTTACAGTGCAGTTACTAAACAGTCTACAGTTGGGACCCAAGCACCAAAAGTGTGTTGGCAACCTATTATTTCATTAGGCTCCTTTCTTCTTACATTTTTATGCATTTGTCGTTTCTGCCCGGCCACAGAGATGAGATGTCTCATCAAAACTTGTTACTAGGTGGGAGCCCGTTGATGGTCACATTGACAATTGACAACTAACGAGACAATTGCTGATGCTCCTATCTGGTTTAAGACATTCATCTGAGTGCATAATCCATTTCATTCAAGTATAAACAACCTAATCAGTAATCATTCATGAGTTATCTACTAAATATGTGTTTTAGTTAGAAGTAAAATATCATAGAAACCAGAGGCTCTTCTTCCTGTCTATAAATTTACACACCTGACACCGGATGAAAGAAATGGATGAATGTATTGTTATTCAACATGAGCCACTCCATTTCTTGATTAATTTAATCAACCAATGGTGTCACGTGCACTGAATATAATCCAGTCTGTGCACACATCATTATTCTCCTGACAAAAGCTTTGCTCTGCTCACACTGAAGGGACTGATGTTATGGATAAGTTTGGGTTCCTAAAGCCGGTTATAAAATGGAACCTGTTTCTAATCTCCGCCATAATTAATCTTTAATTGAACCTTTTAACTCTCCTGGTTCTTTTTTATTAGCATAGACAAATGTTGAAAATGTTTGCAGCAGTCTTTATCATCTATAACCACCTCTGACCCTTGTTGCTGGGTCAGTCCAGACCAACTCATCAAGACCTCCCAGTTCATGTCATGGATTTACTTGGAAAAAAATGATGTGAAAACTATTAAATTCATTGGACCTTGCAAAATCCTACAGCTGTACTCCAAATACTTTTCTGGATTATGCTTTTCTTAAGTTTGTGTATTCTATTGTTTATTTTACACTGTATTGGGTGTCAATTTACACTGAACATACAAATAACCCTAAGGACTATTTGCAACATGTATTTGTGTGAATAGTTGTTGCTGAACATTTTACAGTAAACAGTTAATAAAAAAATATATTTTTTAAATGGTAAATGGACTAGTATTTGTAAAGCTCTTTCTCTAGTCGTCCGACCACTCAAAGCGCTTTAATACTACATGCCATTTGTCCATTCACAATCATTCATACACTGAAGACACAGGCTACCATGCAAAGTGCCACCTGCCCATCAGAACTAGCTAACATTCATACCCATTCATACAGCGCAGGCACAGCCTAAGGGAGCAATTTGTGTCTTGCTCAAGGAAACATTGACATTGCCTAGAAAAATGAATATCTCCATTCATTTTTAATTTCTTTCAACCAAATGTTGATGCTGTTTAGTATAATTATAGTTCTATAACATTTAGATTTTTTTCTTTTGCTAATTACAACTTCTAAGCTGAAACAAAAAAAATTAAGATAATTTATTATTTAACCATAATTGTTTTTTATTTTATATCTAACTATTCTGAGGTAGATATTTGTAATATGTTGACGTTTCTTGGATGTTCAGTACAACTTTCAACCCAGCCCAGTAAAAGATAAGCAATTGGTTAGAATACAATACACAATTTAAAAATGGTTTTCACTTAAATTTTTACAAGGCAATCCATGACATGTACTGTACAACACATTGTTTGAGGTACATATTAGCTGTGTGTTATTACCTCTGACCCGCTGCCTCGCATTAGGTGTTCAGGAATTTCATAAATCTGATTTTCCATCTCCACCTCTTGCTTGCCATTCGCCATGACTTTGACCAGGAGCACCCGGAAGTTGGATCCGCCAAGATCGAGTGCCAGGAATTCACCTTGCTCTTTGAACAAAAACAAAACACAAAATATAATCACATACAACATCATGTCTCACATATCTCACACACAAACATTCAAGTTTCAACTAGAGTTACCTTCTCCAGCTTCTTTTTTTTACTAAATTACATTCCATCACTGAAAATCTGTGTTTATTATGTGAAAAATATGTGAAAAATAAGTATTGACAACTGATGGGTGTCAAACATTAATGAAGTTCCAGCAACGACTGTAAGTCTGAGAAACATACAGTGCAAACCATGGTCTAAACAAAGAAACATGAATCTTCGTTGTACCTTATGTGTTTTTGTGAAAGAAGTGCCATCTCATTGTTACAGTAAAATCTAGACACTCCATCTCCTCCAGGGTTATATTAGGACTGACGGGATCCAATTGTGTCATGCAAATATACAAACAGCATGTCTGAATTGTTTAACTTTAAGAATAAGGAAAAGTTCTGACTAATTTGCTAGAGAGGAGTTCAGGGGCTATACACACTTGGACAGCAGTCTTATAAAATTGGGTCTAACATGTGTTCAATGAACCCATTTTATACATTTCCCGTTTAAAAATGGGTATTACCTGTTCCATCAGGAGTGGAGCGCACAAACGTGGGCAGCATCTTGACAGCAGCTGTGGGGTTGGTGTCTCTGCACAGGCCTTTGTCCATCTCTCGTCGAAATCTTATCGACAAATCCATTAACGTCTTATCTGACAGCTGAAAATGGTGCAGGTATTTGTCCACCTAAGACATTGTAGAGAGGAAAAAAACGTTACATGCGAGCTAAGAAGTTATATACAACAGTAGAGCAGTGAGTTACATAAGTAAAATTGTAAATACATAATGTTATTAAACAAATTACAAGCACAACTATAAATTAACAAATATATTACATTAAAAATGGACAGTTCTGCATTGAGAAAAGCTCAACAATTCTTTAGAAGGGTTCTTTTATTTGATAAGTTTTTTATGCTGTCTGTAAAGAAGGGTGTGTCGGTAGTAAGTGTATCAAAGGCATGGTGCACCTGCAATAGATACAAAACAACCTTTTTTGTTTGCTCAAAAGCCATTCTGTTTGTATTGCTTGCTGATACATAGATGTGAATATTTTTAATTAACTGCTGACAAAGTTTTGTTTACTGGCCCAGATAACATCCCTGGTTGTGTACTAAGAACATGAGCCAACCAGCTTACTGATGTCATCACTGATAATAATAACATATCACTGTCACAGGAGAGTTTTCCAGCCTGCTTCAAGACTGCCACTATCATCCGGGTACCCAAAAAGTCTGCAGTGTCCAGTCAAATGTGAGGAAATGCCTACCGCCTTGTCGCACAGCCCCCCATTCTGAAGTGCTTTGAGATGCTGGTTCTCCAGCACATCAAAAACAACATCCCAGCCAGCCTCACCAGGTTGCATACAGAGCCAACAGATCCAGAGAAGACACAGTCTCCTCTGCTCTCAACTCAGCCCTCACTCCTCATGAAAATAACACCTACATCAGAATGATGCGAGTTCATTTCAGCCCAGCATTTAACCCGATCTGACCCATGAAACTGATCGAGTAGCTCACTCTAAAACTGGATAATAGACTTCCTCACAAACAGACCCCAGGCAGTTTAAGATTGGCAGCGTAACTATAGTGTTTTAAACCAGAGTCCCCCCAGGGCTGTGTATTCAGCCCCCTCCTGTTCACGCTGTACACCCACTACTGCTACCCATGACATGAGGAAAACTCTGTTGTTTAGTCTGCAAATGCCACAACCATTATCTGCCGCATTGCAAACAGTGATGAGAATTCATATTACATTACATTACATTACAGTCATTTAGCAGACGCTTTTATCCAAAGCGACTTACAATCAGTATCATATCATTCATCCATTCACACACTGATGACAGGCTACCATGCAAGGTGCCACCATCAGACTCTAACTAACATTCATGCAACATCCAGTCCACACCGATGGCAAGCCTTCGGGAGCAACTTGGGGTTAAGTGTCTTGCCCAAGGACACATCGACTGCTGAAGCCGGGTATCGAACCACCGACCCTCTGATTGGAGAAATACCTTGCTCTCCACTACGCCACAGCCGCCCCATATTGAGAGGAAATAAACAATCTTGCAGAGTGGCGCTCAGAGAACAACCCACTGCTCTGCGTCAGTAAAACCAAGGAGCCGTTTGTTGATTTCCTAAAAAAAAAGGCAAAGACAATCACCCCTGTCTACATCAGTTTTAAGTTCCTAGCATTCAGCATCACAAACAACCTCAAATGGGCATCACACATCTCCACCTTGGGGAAAAAAAGTTTATAAAAAAAGCTTGTAAAAATGATAACTAACGTGTGATAGGAAGTGTAATTAAATGTGTGAGAGGTATCATTTAATGATGTTTCTCACATTTATTTCTACAATCTGGCTTCAATTAACCACCTCACCATCTTTGTTGTCAATTTCCCCTGTCTCCATGATGTGAGTTCCCGTACATGGGCTAGCATTATGTATCAGAACTTTTGCATGTGAAGTGGCATACGCCTCTTTCTCTTTTTCTGTGTATGCAAATGATTGGCTATTCTACTAGGTCACCTTGCCACCATGGTCTGCACATTGAACAAATACCTTGCATACTTGAGAACACAAGGTCCTGCTGGCTCACCTCACAGGAACACACTGTCGATAGTAGACTGCAATGTGAAACCGGAGATAGTGCATAGTGGGGATGGCAAAGTTAAGCCAGAAATAGCTTGATGTGAGAAGGCGTTTTCCGATTGAGACCGTGACAAACTGATTTTTCCCCATCTGATGTTATGACACCCAGAAAATGCCCGGTCTACTAACTGGCTTGTTTTGTCTGACACAGCAAGTAAGCTAGGGGTAAGGAGTATACAGTACCAGTCAAAAGTTTGGACACACCTTCTCATTCAACTACTTTGAAGAATCTAAAATATAAAACATATTCTGGTTTGTTGAGCATTTGTTTGTTTACCACATAATTCCATATGTGTTCCTTCATAGTTTTGGATGTCCTACAATGTAGAAAAAAATAAAAATAAAGAAAAACCATTGAATGAGAAGGTGTGTCCAAACTTTTGACTGGTACTGTATATGGGCCTGGCATTAACCAAAGGAACAGGGGAAAATGCTATGTTTTTTTTACTTAAAGTGACACTAGAGGCCCAATAAGAGTGGAGACAGCTGAAACCATCCTAAAAAAATGAACAACTCAGGCAGACATTTGTGTACAATGGCAGCAAACAGCAAGACATATAGGTAAAGATAAGATAATCATTTATTAGTCCCGCAGCGGGGACATTTACAGGATTACAGCAGCATAGAGGATAGTGCAAACTAGAGACTTAGTAAAAAAATAAAAAAAAAAAAAAAAGATCAAAAATAAGTATTATAAATAAGCAAATGAGCAATAAAAAACAGTAAAGAATCCACAGTAACTGAAATATTATATATACAGACAATAAAGAAAAGCACAGGTGTTGGTGTTTAAAAACGTCATGTTATTCAGGTGTGTCCAGGTGAGCCATGGCAGCGTGCTCCAAATGTGATGGATTGAGCCAGAGGTGACGTCATCGCGTTCATAACATCCGGAAGTCCGGAATACCTGTCGGACCCGTTTTCACTTTCACACATTGACGTTATGCGTTCATATACCGCTTCATTACAGACCCAACATCCACCCCCCCCAAAACAACAACAACAATGTGTGAGTGTTTTAACACACCCGTACTCACCTTGTGCGCGTGCTCGTCGTGGTGCTCGGGACAGAAGTTGCCCAAAAGACTCGAGGCCAACATCTTACAGTGATGTGTGTGGCGACTTTAAATCCTGCTTGTCCGCGCGCGTTAGGCTTAAAAGAAAAAGTTGATCGACAAAGACAGCTTCTTTAAAGTATAATGTTTATGATTAATTCCTCTCGCCCGCTCGGTTTCTTGTCTAAACTCGGGAATTCAAACTTTAAAGTTAGTAGTTTAAAACGCAGCCGCTGGGAACTTCCAGCTTCCTGGAGTTGATAGTTTGTTGTCGACGTCATCTCGAAACGAAGGCGCTGATTGGCTGCAGAGAAGCCCCCGGCGTGACGTATTGTCCATGGACGTACAGAGAGGTGGACAAAGTAAAACAGGCTTAATAATGTTTGTTTCTCGATAATAAATAGTCATTGACGTGTATTTTTTTTTATTTACAGGCATCCAGTACTGTATTTCAGCACAATTTCAAGGCATTGCACTTGATTTTTCCCCCAATTTTAAGATAAGATAAGTTAAGATAAGATTACAGTCATTTAGCAGACGCTTTTATCCAAAGCGACTTACAGGAAGTGTATTCAACATAGGTATTCAAGAGAACTACTAGTCACCAGAAGTCATAAGTGCATCTCATTTCTTAAACAAGCATCTAAGAGCATAAACCAGAGCAAAAGTACAGAAACAAACTAATACGAATACAATAAGTGCTAAAATAAGTTAAAATAAGATAATCCTTTATTAGTCCCGCAGCGGGGAAATTTACAGGATTACAGCAGCATAGAGTATAGTGCAAACAAGAGACATAGTAAAAATAAAAAATAAAAAAAGTATTATAAATAGCAAATAAGCAATAAAAATAGTAAAGAATCTACAGTAACTGAAATATTATATATACAGACTTATGCCTAACCCACAATTATGCTGGGTTAGGCTCTATTTTACACTATTTTACACTCACTACATTCAGCTGCGGACTCAAGCTACTTTGCAGATGTTTTTTTTTTACTTATTTCGCATACTTCAACTGTGTGATTACTTATTTATTATACTTGTTTTGATCTTGTTTTTTTCTGCTTATGTCTCTTGTGTGTTCGTTTGCAATATTCACTCTGCTGCTGTAATCCTGCAAATTTCCCCGTTGTGGAACTAATAAAGGATTATCTTATATATATATATATACACACACACCAGTACACCAGTATATAACATGATATAACACTATAACACCAATATAACACCAACAATATAACACTATGAAAGTGATGTTGATACTTGAAAAGAGAGAGGCATGAAAGGAGGAAGAGGGTGATTTACACCGCCACACTACCATCAGTCAGCCTTTGAGATACTGTACATGTCTCAGAGGCTGAAGACCTGTGTTGTGTTTGATCTTTTGACATGTGATGTGATTTTCAACAGTTTTGACTTATTAGTTGCTAATTTATGACCGCCTTGTGAAAACGCACGTTGGCCTTATAAAATCAGGCATGTATTGACAAATGAATATGTATGGCATGAAAAGTCTTGAGATATATGTGAGCCAAGAACAGTACAGATAATTGAAAAGAACTAAGCAAGGGAACATGAGTAAGGTTTACAGCAAATAATGGCAAACAGAGCCATCAAGCTAAACTAGAAGGAAAGACAAAGTTATTCATCCATATAATGCGGGAAACCATGAGCCTTTACATTTATTTTACATCTCATAAATAAGCAGTGCACACAAATGGTAAGGTATTGAGAATGGCCTTGTGAACATCTGCTCCTGCTGTTTACTCTGTTAAAAACATACATATATATATATAGAGGAAGGCTGAGAGGAATGAGTGGTACGTGGTAGCAATATTGAACAGAACTGGCATGGCAACCACAGAAAAACAAGAAGTTTATTATTCATTTCCCTGAGGCCTTGTAGGGTGGGTGCATGGGATCCATAAACTAAGCTGTTTGAGATGAGACTTCTTTGCACACTCAATGCATTTGCTTTAAGAGGTGTGAGACTAATTGGTCTGAAGTTAATAGGACATTTGTCCTGACTTGTTTTTGGTATAGTAGTCTGGTAGTAAGGTAACTTGACCTCAAACATAAGGCAAGAAAAAACAATTCTTACTTGAATCCTACCAAAGATATCCTCTTTGACATATAAAATGTCTTAATGATGATTGCAATCTACTTTTCACAACATATATGTTTACAGAAGAAAACTGTTCCTTTATGAAATCCTGTGAGAAAAATATTTTTATACTCACGGTGGCAGCTCTTTATTTCGATAACACAGAAAGAGATGACTTAACATGACTTAAGCTATAACTGTTTATAAATGTCCCTTGCCTTCACATAAACCATGCAACTTTTGTCCTCCCGGATAAAAATTACAAATGCAAAATTACCTGTGTTTTGTGTTGCACCTCCTAAACTTCATTCAAACTCATTATCAGGAGTTTTACATTAATTATTTTCGAATTCTCGTCAATAAACCACATTAACATTAAATCATTATTATAAATATTTATACCCCCTTTACCTACCTACATATATTTGAGCAGAAATTATAAATTATTTGGATTGTCACATGTGTTTGTTTGTGCACGGGTGGTATGAGTTGGCCCATGAGGGGTCAACTGGCAGTCAAGCATACACACTGCAATCTGCAACAAAAAACAAAAAATACGAAAGTGTGAGTGATTTCCCTATAACACAGGAAGACCAGGTGCTGTAAAGTTGAACAATTCAATGAAAGTGGTGATTTGCAAAGAGCGTATGAAACCATCTGTATTATTTTGGGGAAATTAGATAAAAGAAACCCATTTAATCCATGATTAAAAGTTTTCCAAAATGCAAATACAAAGTTGAATACTGAACCCAATTCGTAAAGATGCAGCTATCTAAGGGTCAGATTAAGGATTTAACATGATTTCCATATTAAGAGGAGGTAAAAACACCTTCCATCAAATCTTTTTTTTTTCCGAGATAGCAAATACAATTACTTTTCAAATGCATCCAATGGCTTCTACGTTGTCCTTAATATATTATAGTTATTAAACTTTAACTTTTAATTTCTAGTTAGTAAAATTCTTCTAGTTTCTTCTCTTGTTTTGAAAGCTTTTTTTATTGTCTTCCTTCATAGTGTTCTTCAACTTTCCTCATTTGTTTTCGTCCCTCTCTATTCCAGATATTTAGTAGTTTAATAGTTTCTCCATTTTCTTAAACTCATTTGAAAAGTGCACAATTCCCAAAGCTAAAGACTGTACCCAGTGAACAATTTGAACATACAGTACCAGTCAAAAGTTTGGACACACCTTCTCATTCAATGTTTTTTCTTTATTTTTATTTTTTCTACATTGTAGATTAATATTAAAGACATCCAAACTATGAAGGAACACATATGGAATGATGTGGTAAACAAACAAATGCTCAACAAACCAGTTTTATATTTTAGATTCTTCAGAGTAGTTGAATGAGAAGGTGTGTCCAAACTTTTGACTGGTACTGTATATTCAAACGTACATGCCAGGGGGAGAGATGGAAAGACAGAAACAAAATAATACAAAATGAAAATAGAAAAACATTAAGAAATAATATACAAAAAAAGACACTAAGGCACAAATCCTGATTGTATAATTACAAACATATATCGAGGGCAATGCATGACATCTTTGTTTTTATAGCTTTTTTGTTGTGACAGTAGTTGATGGTTTTTAAATATAATTCAAACTCTTTGTAAAAAACACAAAAAATAGGCCTTTTGCTTGTACATTTACATTTATGTACAGTACCAGTCAAAAGTTTGGACACACCTTCTCATTCAGGGGTTTTTCTTTATTTTTATCTTTATTTTCCCTGCTGCGGGACAAATAAATGATTATCTTATCTTATCTTTACCTATATGTCTTGCTGTTTGCTGCCATTGTACACAAATTTCTGCCTGAGTTGTTCATTTTTTTAGGATGGTTTCAGCTGTCTCTACTCTTAATATCGCCTCTAGTGTCACTTTAAGTAAAAAAACATAGCATTTTCCCCTGTTCCTTTGGTTAATGCCAGGCCCATATACAATACCAGTCAAAAGTTTGGACACACCTTCTCATTCAATGGTTTTTCTTTATTTTTATTTTTTCTACATTGTAGATTAATATTAAAGACATCCAAACTATGAAGGAACACATATGGAATGATGTGGTAAACAAACAAATGCTCAACAAACCAGAATATGTTTTATATTTTAGATTCTTCAGAGTAGTTGAATAAGAAGGTGTGTCCAAACTTTTAACTGGTACTGTAAGTTTGCCTAAAAGGACAAGAAGCACATTGAGGCCTCCATATAATGCTTATTTTGACATAAAGGCTTATTTTTTACTTAAGTTAGATAGCCTCAGAAGTGTGAACATTATATCTGAACTGTGTATAACCATGCAATCCATCCTGGGGACTAATTAAAGACGTGGCCCAGGTGTGACCAGCAGCAGCTCCCTCTCCTCCTGTCTGTGCGCTATTTACATGAGAACGTGAAAAATGAACAGGAGCAACAGGCTGTCAAGTCTAATATATGTCATTGGTTAAAATGAAGGTGCCAGAGGAGGAATTAATGAGCGACATTTTGAAGCGGCTGACGGGCGAGTCTGCACTGCCCGCATACGGCAACATTGAGAAGTTCAAACGGGGAAAGGACGGCTCATACTTTGTGGCCGAGGACTTTCATGAAACTGTGAAAAAGAGAGAACTGGTCAACGCCAAGGAACGACTGAGAGTGAGTGTTACTCTTTAAAGTGCATGTTTGACAGTTTATTTAATGTGTTAATGTGACAGGAGGGCAGCCACTCCACTGCCGCAGCTCCGGCTCAGAATTCAAACTCATGTCAGTTGAGCTACCGTTGAGCTAGCAAATTAGCTGAACGTTAGCCGTTCCCTGGCTAGCGTTAGCTGTACTGCTGTAACGTTCGCTGTAACGTTCGCTGTGACGCCATGACGTTAAAACGTAATAAAACATGTCAGTCGTTATATTTAAACACAACACCAATCATTCAAACTAGCTGTAGCACAGCAATAATACATTTAATTAACTTGTTTTTTTTATTTTACTATTTACTATTTTTACTATTACCAACCGTGTCAATTAATGTTAGTTCTGGTGTATTTTGAATATGAACAGGGCTGCATTATTATTTAAAACATTAGGTAAATTAATGAACAGGCCTAAATCTCGTTTTAAGAGGTCTTTTTTTGGCAGTAAGCCTGAAACCTTTTTTAAAATTAAAATTGTAAATGTAGTTTGGCACAAAGTGGAAGAAAGCAAACCATTTCATAAAAGCTGTTAAACCGGGGAACTGAATATTATAGGATATATATATATATATATATATATATATATATATATATATATAAGGTTTATGATGTAAAATCATATGTCTAATCTTGATGTCTGGAAAATAATAGTATTGTGACAGTAATGATTTGTGCCGATGATCTTAAAGAGCTAGTAACATTCAGTTGGCTAAGTTGCATAGATTTAAGAGAGGTTTGCTGTAAAAGAGGAAAAGGAAGGAACGATATGGCCTTGTACTTGGTACGACTTGCATCTGTCCTTCAATAAAATATATACACACAGAACACTGCAATCCATAAATAATGATTAAATGTTAACAAACACAAACACATAAAGAGGATACGTTTATGCCTTTTGCATGATGTGCTGGGTTTTGCACAAAACAGTTGTAACTCATACCATCAGCAATAAAGAATGAACTCAAGACAAATGTCACTGCTTAAAGCACTTAACAATCTTTAGATTCATGTTCTAATTTATCATCATTTTTTTGCTTTGTTTACATTTTGGTTACATAATGTCAGAGAAAACGTTTTGAACGTCTGATCTGTCTAGTTAATGTGAAACTTCAGCCTCTTTTCTGTATAGATCAGGAACTTGAACACCATGTTCTCCCGCTTGAAACGCATGGTGCCACTAATGCGACCGGACCGGAAGCCCAGTAAAGTGGACACACTCAAAGCTGCGACAGAATACATTCGATTGCTTGTTGCAGTTTTGCAGGACACAGACAGTGTAAGTACTGCATTCAGCAGGACTCTATAGAATGACAAGTGTCCTCTGATGTTTTCCACGGACAGCACTGACACTTGATGTTGATTATTGTTATTTTCTTTTTTGCAGGATGATGGCAGTGGAACTGATTTCCTAAAGAATGCAATCACTTATGGCCAGACTGAGGGCTTGGGCAATGACCTATGGAGGGTGGAGGATGTGAGTTTTATTTTTTTTCCACTGTACGGTTATGACATGTGGTTTGATATATTTTAGTTTATGTGAACTAAAATTATGACAGGTTGATATGGAGAAAATCAAAATATCACAATGTTCATTTGGAACAAATAGCTCCATATTGATATTGCAACAATAATGAGGATTAACTATTGGTGCTTTCACAAAATATTTACTTATGCCATTTTCCGGTACCCAAAATCTAAGATGAGAATTGTAGTCTCATATCATGATATAAGAATTAACTAGAATTGTAGCGCTACAATCACAACAATTTACATTGAAACTAATCCATTCAGTGTGCAGGTGGGGATCTCATCAATGTGAGGGTTGGCACAGAAGCCCTCTATTACGCTTAACACCGTTTCTTAGTGGATGTAGTGGCTTCGGGGTTAGACCCCTAACAATGTACCAGCCTATAGTACGTGTATCTTTTAAAAGTTAACACTAAGCATCAGCTCTGGGAAAATAAAATCCCCAATAAATGCCATGTTTGTAATGAAAATAAAATGAATCTGTTAATTTCCAGTGCAGTTTTTATGTATTTATTTTGTACTCCAATACATTAGATTAAAAATAAAACAATGGCTACAAGGTTTAAGGGTGTTTGATGGCATTTAAAGATAGATAGGTAGATGGATTAGCTTTATTGTCCCAATAAATAAAAAACATCACAAAAACATGTAACCATCTTAAAACGCGCACTATGAGACGTTTGAATTTCACAACAAGGCAGATTTAAGTGCTGAAGTGCCCGTGTATCCGTTGCACATTGCTGTATTGGACTAGAATGAAACCTAAAGAGTTCTGCAGCTGGATGGAGGATGGAGCAAAGGATAGCTTCAAGCAGTTGGTTTTGCACAAAGAATCTTCTTCCTAATTGCAGAGGTTCATATTCAGAGAAGAGTGCAATGATTTTGCCTGTTTCATGGCTTCCATAGCTCATGATGCTCTTCAGGATTACCCGGTAGAACATCGATTATGATCTTACAGCCCACTCCATGCAGCCTCAATCAGCTTAGGAACTAATTTTCTTGCTATGCGTGTATTCCAGCAAAGAAAGCTGTCTGTGTTTACAGTTAAGTGTTTGTACAAACCCTCATGTCCTTCAGCTCCTCTAAAGCCATATAGGTAAGTACAAAATGCAGAGGATGGCATCTTCATTGCCTCACTCATGCTTATACTCAAATTGATATGTATCTTACATCACAACACTTCAACATTCTCGAAGGCCTAGGCCAAAGCTACAGAAACAAAAGATAATTGTCCATAATTACTCAAATGTAACAGTCGCATCACATTATATCATGCAATGCAGCGGGTCAGTGGTCCTAAGTTATACAACCATAATGTAGGTTTTGTAAGGCAACTGTCATATATTCTCTTTTCAAGTGATTGTTTAAAAGTAGAAGGTTATATTTTGATCAATTAATTTATGTGCATGCTTTTTTTCCCTGACAGTTGCTGAACATGTCAGAGGAGCGTATGGAAGATGGATTCTCCATGCCCCCAGAACTGGTAACAGAGGACGGAGATATGACCCGGCTGATGTTGCAACATTGTGTGATGCCTGCCTACCAGTTCATCATCCAAGTAGCACCTGATCAGACTTTGGTAACTAATTTCCCTTTCCTAGTATTCAGCCTAATTTTATGCTTGATGTTTGTCGGCAACACTCCAGCTACATCTCTGAAGCTGGTCAGGGAGATGTAATAGTGCAGCAATTAAAAAGATGGACAGTCAGACTGTCAGTCTGAAGGAAAAAAACCTCACTCACGACACATGTTTACATTTTTCCCTGTAAGGGCTTGAAATTACTTCATGCTCTTGATGAGGTTGACATCACACTCGTCTCCAACGCGAGGGGGAAGTGACACTCAATTACTGCGCTTCCATCCTAATTATAAGCCTATAAAATAAAGCCTCAGGTTAAAACACCATAACGTTTCTGAATTATTCCACAGTAAAATAAAAATAATGTATAATTTAAATTAAATTATAATTGAAATCCCTCGTTTGCTTCTGACCGCGGACCATCTCTTAGTTAATTTCACCTGTATGATTGAACACAAAACAGTGGTGTTATGTATATTGAGTTTTACATACATAAGGGGGGGACAGAATATACAGACATATAAACATTGCAAAGTTATATAAATCACAATCAAATTGTTTTAATTCATCTACAGATCTTTCTTTTTCAAAAAGTGCATTTATAAGAACTATTAGAGTAGGATGAATAGATGATTAGGGTGAGAACACAAGAGCAGCAACATTTGTTTACTATAATAAAGTCCAGTACAAAATCCCTCTAATATGTCAATTTTAAAGCTAACAATCAGTAATTTTTGAAACTGTGTCAAAGAAGGGCTATTTCAGGTTGTGAAATACAGCTGCTTTGTCACGCCTGAGTCACAAGGCCCCCTTTTATCATGTGTTCGTATGATACAAAGCGTCAGTATTTGATGACCTGGGATAGGAACGGGTTGTTGTATCGTAGTGTTTTTTTTTATGAGCTTAGGCCCCCCCACACGCAAAGCCGATGGGATAAAGAGATGCATTTTTTCTACATACATTAAAAATCCTGCAGTGCAACAACCTCCCGCAGGGTTGCGAGTGATTATATTTGTGCTTTACAATGTAGCCACCGTGAAACAATCAGAAAATAATGTTTTCTTTCTCTGACTCACTGCTTTGTTCTCATTAACGCCTCTCCCTTTTCCCTCTCTCCCTCTCTCTCTGCCTCTTTCTGCTCGTTGAGTGGGGGAGGAGGGGGCGACTTTGAATGCTCTGTGGTAACATCTACCCACCTAATGCTGCCAGCATGTAGTGCCTTTTGAAATAAGTTCTCCAATTATAATTTTTTTCCATCATAACATATTTACCTACGACATTTTAAAGTTTGAGCATAACAAATATGGCTGTTTTTAAGGAATTTCTTCTGCTATAGAGGCAGAGCGTATTTAGGTCCCGGCCACACCTGAGAGGAAACGAAGCTTTGCTCTCCATTGACTTTGTATTGTGTGAAGGTGCCTTTTTGTCACTTTCATCTGCTAGCAAATAACAGAAAAATGCCTAAAAGCTGCTGTGTGATGGGTTGCACTGCCACCAGGGTAAAGAACCCAGAACTACGTTTTTATAAGCTGCCCAACCGAAAAACTGAGCCCTTTTTAAAGAAGTAGTGTGTAAGATTTAGTAACTTAGCAGTGAGGTTGCAGATTGCCTCCAACTGAAACCCCCTCCACTTATTGACTTACTAAGAAATGCTTAATGAAGTATATTAGCCATTCAGAATACATGGCCAGACTGATGGCTTGTCTAACACTTATAACCTTAAATATAAAACGGTATTTGTGTATTGGTCGAAAAATATAAGGATTATAAAGACAACATAAGCCTTTTTTATGGAGGGGTTCCAATTACAGCAAGTTGAAAACTAGACCCAGTTAAGGCGGCCGGCTTATGGCTCCATCCTGGAATAGAACGCGTCACATCTACTGTGTTATATCTATGGTTACCATTCATTAACATTATGATGCCTTCAGGCTCGATTTAGTAAAAATGAGCTTTGAGCGAAGATACATTATAAGGTGATCATGTTATATTCAAATGTAATCTTGTAAAATGTAGTTTTTGGGGTGAAACTTGATTACCTGTTAGTGGGTGAACAATCCAACGCTTGGTAAATTCTGCTTCACAATGATAGGAAATCCAAAAACAATTCTATGGGCAGATAATATGACCGACATCCTCCATTCAAAATGTAACATGAGGAAAACATTGTCTATCAACTTTAACGACAATAATAAAGAATAACATTTTTAGTTTTTGACGGTTTACACTGACTTCAGAGCAGTTTAAATGATTTGTTGTGACTTTTGTGAAAATTAAAGAACGCTTGAACCTAATAGACCAGCTGCTATTAAAGAACAAAACAACAACAAAAGCGGCAGAAAAGGTTGATTGGGATTCTCTTTAAATTATATTTGCCCCCTTTTTTTTCTGCTGATCCGATCTGTGATTGAAAACCTTGATACGATCCGGACAGTGAGTTTTGTGATTTGTTGCACCCTATCACCAATTGGGGAAATATAAAATTAAAAACCTTGTTGTGCTTTTTATGAGTTAAGAATGAAAATTATTAATTTATTATGCATGTTTTGTTGATTTAGAGCTCACTTAATAAGATAATTCAGCTCATAGACTATGTGAATGCAAAAATATCCTCATCAGTTGTAGACAAATTATGTAACCTTTTGAACACAATACAGGCAGCCTTCATACTGTAACCAGGAATAAACACAGACCCCTCAAACAATAAGCAATCAGACAATTTTAATTCCTGAAATGATCTGACAGGAATACGCCACAATTACAGCAGGCAATCAACACAAAGAATTTGATTGTCATCAGACCATTCAGAGCGTCCTCACAAGTGCCTCATCATTTGATTGGATGAATCAAGGTGAAGAGGTTTAGATCAAGACAGGACCACTTTTTTTATTATTCCATTGGCCTGACGTTCTGTCACAGTAGCTGTCGAAAAGCTCTCCTAAATCTGTCTAAAGTCCAAAGTTGAACCTGATGCACAGGACATTTGTCATGACCAATTTATCCTCAAGTAGCTGAAAAATGTTTTATTGATGGCAAATGTATTGCTTATTCATGCTTTTTATTCCATGAAGAAAAATACACTTTTCAGAACTCTGACGTTATCTCCTCCTTCTTTATGCAACAGATGTCTCAACCCTAAAGCACATGGCTTGGATCGACACTGGAAACCTGCCAGGTTGGATGTGTTTAATACATGAATATCTAATCAGTTCAAATCCAGATGGCTGAAATCATACCAAAAGTTGGTAAGATTTTGTCTTCTTCTTCCTCAGATTCTACCTCTTCCCCGTCCTCCTTTTCTTCAACTTTTCTTCTTCTTCCTCCTTTTCTTCACCTTTTTTTCTTCTTCTTCCTCCTTTTCTTCTTCTTCTTCTTCTTCTTCCTCCTTTTCTTCACCTTTTCTTCTTCCTCTTCCTCCTTTTCTTCACCTTTTCTTCTTCTTCTTTCTCCTTCTTCTTCTTCTTCTTCTTCTTCTTCCTCATTTCCTTTTTCCTCCTTTCGTCGTCTTGTTCTTGCTTTTCGTCTAATTTTTCTTCTTCCTCCTTTCTTTCTTTTCCTCCTTTTCTTGGTCTTCTTCCTTCTTTTCTTCTTCTTTATCCTTTTCGTCGTCTTCTTCATTTTTGTCTTCTTGGTCCTCCTTTTCTTCCTCATCTTTTTCGTCGTCTTCTTCCTCCTTTTCTTCTTCTGCCGTCTTTTCGTCTTCTTCTTCCTCCTTTTTGTTTTCTTTCGTCTTCATTATTATTGTCATTATTATTTTTATTATAATTAATTGTGGTAGTAAAAGCAGTAATAGTACAATTGAACCACATTGGTCTACTATTATACAAATGCTGCCCCAATGTGATCAGACAGATGATTGTCAATTTCATGAAATTGACAATTGGTACAAAACAAGCACCGGCCTATCTCACAGAAATATATTTCATGCCATATAAGGAAAAGCACATGTGTAAATGATAAAGTTAATGACGACTAAACTGCATGTGGCTGCATCAGTTTCAGGGTCCTGCATGCTGGCTCTCTGTCACACTGTGACGTCCTACTCAGACGCCTGAATTGATTGGAGTTATGTTAACAGTAACACCTGTGATGTTCCTGCTATGACAAGTCAAAATGTCTGCTGTGAAAAAGGCCTGTTGCTTGATATTGTTTCCGTTCAGAGGGCCTCTTAATTCAGTTTTACAACCAGAGTATATGTTAGTTTGTTAACTGACCTATTAATAACTGAAATGTATTGTTAGTGTTAAGGGTAAAAACCTGGTTGCTTCCTGCTGTTATCACGACCCTGTCACTGTCCCTAAAGGCCCAGCACTCTGACACAGATGTGTTCAGTCATTTTGGCTGATTTGATCACTGCCTGTATTGAAATCATGTGCGTCTGGTAATTTGCTGAGTTCACCAAACCCTTGCACAAAGTAGTTATTACCCCTCTTTGAATGTGTCGTGCTTTTATTTTTTTTTCACTGGAGCACAATGGCGAGAAAAAACAAGAGTATTGTTTCTCAGTGATTTAAACAGCATTGTTACACTGCCCTCTTTTGGCTGAATGTTTCAATCTCCCTTCAGAGTGATCAGCAGTGTGCTGAGTTGCTACTGTAACCAGAATGTATAGGTTAGGGTGTAATAAAAGCGTCTGCATCACTGCGGTGTGGTGGAGGGTTCACTGAATGCAGTAATTGTGATGAATAAACTGTTATTTTAGAAAAGTATTTTTTTATTTTATTCTTAGGGGCCTGTTGAAGAAAGGATGTTTCTTGAAGAAAATGCTATTTTATTTGTCTTGTTTAATTTTGCTTTTGAAATTAAAATTTTGTTTGAGTAAATATGAATGTGGTTTTATTTTTTTATTTTACAAACTGTATCCTTGACAGCCCTAAAATAAAATGAACAAGACGGACTCCTTTTTTTTTTTATTACTGTCTGAAAGGGTTTGTCGTTCAAATGATATCAAATAGATGCCTTCTCATTAAACTATTCATTGTACCAACAATACCAATATTACAGTTATACATATTAAGTGAATATTATCAGCTTAGAAGAAACTTGTACCAAGCGGGCAGACATTTGTTGCGTTACTGGCTCTCATAATGTTTTATGCACTTATAATTAATGCTGTGTTTGAGTTGTCTCGTGTTAAAACGCTTTAATTTCAGGTCTCATTTTCATCACACTACTACCATGTACTAATCTAATTTCAAAAATAAGCCTGGAAATATCAAGATGCCTGATGAATGTTGCGATCAGCCATTGTAACTATTTTTATTAAATACATCATGTCATTTAGGACATTTATGTGTCCAGAGAAGCATTAGTTTTTGTTTTTTTTACTGGAGTGGATGGAACAATAAGATTTTTTTAATTAAGTAAAATGAACAATACCACCGTATAAGAATACTCCATCATAGAAAGGTAAAAGACCTGCTTTCAAATGTTTATCCAACTAAAAAGGTCATCAATGCATTCAGACAAATTTACCTAACGTATCAAAACAACATGTAGCCTACTCATTATATAGAATCTTATGTTGTATATTATTACTGATGCGTTAATATTTAAACAGCATTTTAAAGGTCGAGTAATCTATAGCAAGATATTAGTGTGTGTTTTGTATGTAGAATCTGTATTAGTGTAACAAGTAACAACTGTCAAATGGAATAAGAAGTTCAAATATTTCCTTTTGTATTTTATTTTGTAGTAGATTAAAAGTAGAAAGTGGAAATAGTCAAGTTAAGTACAAGTACCTCAAACGTATATGTAAGCATAGTAATTGTGAAAAACTGCTGTTACTTTTTTGTGGGTGTGAATCTTAATTCAGAAGTGACCAAACCATCTAAAATGCCATTTTTTTTTTTTTTTTTTACAGTGTATAGGCCACAGGCACTTCTCCACTACAACAGAAGGTGGCGCCCTTCTGATGGGCAAACAGTGGCCTAACCAACTAAACAACGTTTTAGGAGCCAGCATTAGAAACCCTGTTCATAGGCTTTACAAACACAATAACCTAACTTAGCTTTTGCAAAAAGGTTTATTCCCAGTGTGTGTGTGTGTGTGTGTGTGTGTGTGTGTGTGTGTGTGTGTGTGTGTGTGTGTGTGTGTGTGTGTGTGTGTGTGTGTGTGTGTGAGAGAGAGAGAGAGAGAGAGAGGGGGGGAGCCCTTTGGGTGTCAGACTGTGGACAGGCGTGGCAGTGGGCTGGTCCGGCGCACCGAGCGGTGACAAACATCAGGGTCTACTGGCTGGTGATCAGCTGAGGCCCCGGGAATAGTCTGACAAAGAACCCCCCCCCCCCTCTCTGGTGTCGCAAACCAAATAGTGACGGATTTTACGCAATTATCCACATCTCTGCAGGACGCGGCTCCGGGCTGTGGGTGTGCCGCACCCGCAGAGACGCCTCAGTCCCGAGGATGCACTGAGGTGAGTGGGTACACCGCCTGATGTCATTGTGTGTTTAGTTGTGTCGAGCAAGGCAATCGTGGTTCATTTGGTTGGGCGTAGTGGTCCAAACAAGGTCCTCCATGACGCGTGCATGAGCCGATGAGCATCCTTTACCGCCTGGTGTTTACCATGGTGCTGTCGGTCGTACTGTGCATCCCACTCCCTTCCTTGGTATATTATACTATGTGCTTGTATAATGTTATTAAAATAGCATCATTAATCCGCGTGCTGCACCCTCTTTATTATGGCCATGCGTTTTCTTTCTCCATTGCGTCCATTGCAGGAGGAGAAGGCCTGTGACCAGTGCAATGTCTCATATGTGCAGTTTTTGCAGCATCTATTCATACTGAGGCTGCAAGTCTGTGATGCTTTATAAAATAACAGTGTCTAATGTGTGTCTGTTATTTTACAGAAGCTCAGCATGTGTGTGTTTTTCAGACAATGTCAGGATGAACATGTGCGACATTACGAGCTCCTTTGGTCCATTGCACCTGATGTTTTTCTGCATAAATGTGCGGTGCATGACAGAGGAGAGTCGTGCGGTGTTGATCCGTCGCTGCTGGCCTCTGCATCTTGCGGGGAGGCCATCAGCGGATCCTGGTGCTGATGCTGCGGTGCGTGTGCGAGTGTTGCTAGGCAGCCATGCAGAGCGCGGGCCCGCTGGCTGGTGGAGGATGCTAAAAAAAAAAAGCCATAAAGAAGCCATAAAAAAAAAACGACATTGGTAAATCACGTTGAAATATGGAGCTGTGTAGATGCCACAGTATGTTGCACTGCACTTGCGTGACTATCTGATCGATGAGCCTGTCCTCCTCTTCCTCCCCCATGTGGCTCAGTGATGTGGGGAGAGGAGGCTTTCATCTCCCTCAGCACAATGGCAGACATGGGATGGAGTCATATGAGCCACAGTAGTGTAGAAGTTGATGTTAAAGTCAGTGTTTATATTATTGACCCTAAATCTTTATAATGTCACATATGTTGAATTACTGAATAGAGTCTTATATAAATAAAGTTTTTTATTATTCATACTAAAAAGACCTTGATAAAGAAACTGGTTATAGATTGCTATACGGCATGTCCTGTCAAAAACAAGGATTTTTGCTTTAAAAAGAAGAAGTAATATTAAGCTTGTAGTTATTGAAATTCAAACGTGAGCTGAAAGGGAGATAAACTAATTATAAAAGTATTGATTAGGGGATATGTACCTCTCTGACCAAAAGACACTGTAGAAGGTCTGTTAATTAAACTTATTATTTATATATATTTGCAGTTAGTCAGATTTCTTGCATCATAGTTCTACAGTTTCTGCCACATAAGGGATAATAATCCTATAATATGTAGTTGATGAAAAAGGAACAACTTTAAAACTCCCTTGTCTGCATTGAACTCCAACACCTGCCTTCTTCATCAGCGTTTTTTATTTATTTGCTTGCTTCTTAAGTGCTTTGTATATTTTGCTATTGTTTATTTATGTTAAGGTCAAAGCCAAATGTCCCATTAGACACAAAAATCTACTGCACAGACAAAAAACGTAATCTGCCTCTACAACATTCATGCGTTTTCTTCTTGTGCATGCTGCACTTCTAGAAAACACTCAGTCTGCTTGATTTTTAGAATTATTTATATTTGGGTTGAATACAGTAAAGGTGCCCTTTTGAGTTTCATAAACATACCATAATAGTTTAGTTTAGTGTAGGCTTATCTAAGTGTGTTACGTGTGTAAGGCTGGAATATAAGATTTAAAGTATTTTTTAATTGAAATTGTGCTCAATAAAAATGCAGTTAAATTCAAATTATACTTTAGGTGTTATCAATAAATAAAGAGGTAATCACTGTTGAATAGATAAATAGTGAGGACTCCCGCGTTCATTCTCAAACAAGCTAATATGTGACTCTGAAGTAGTTTAACATTGATTTATAAAGTGTTGTCTACCATAACATATATATATAATATGATGAGGTGCAGTGATTTTAGAAAGTAAAACCACGATCACACAATTAAGCTTTTATGTTATAGGAACCGGTTTGTTAGAAAGTAGTTACTTAATGGTTGGGATCCACCGATCATTATGAATGAAACCCATTGAAAGTGAATCCCAAAGAAAATCAATCCAGAGCTACTTAAGTAATTTATACCCCTCTCTGCCTCTCTGCTGATGGATGTCAGTGCTCTGACACAGACCAACTAAAACCGCCTGCACTTCAGTCAATAGAGGCGTTTATATGTGAGGATAATGTGCATCAAAGTTAGAAAATGGATGATTTAGTTCACCTTGCCTTTTTAAGGCCAAAGATCTCAGAGTATCTCACAGCAGCATTATTGTTTATCATGTGTTCTGGTGAAGAAAAACACATTAATTGAAATGTGTTAAATCTATCTATATTTATAAAACCAAACATTACTGAAATTCTTTTTTTGCTGTTTCATAAGAACACAGCTATAGAAGAGGAGAGACCGGCAGCTTTTCTTTTTGCTGAGATTTTATGAAACAGATGTGAGGTGATGATGCAGCATGATCAGCCATCACAGTGCAACTAAAGATAAGAGGAAGAGGAAGGGATGTGGGCCCACAGCCAGATCTATAGCTGAACAATTATTTGAAATATCAGAAGGCGTTATATTTGTTAAAGGCAAAGTGTGTGTCAAAATACCATTTAAAATGTACTATTGTCATGCCTACAAATCACATCCTACAGACTTAAGAAAACGTGTTTGTTTGGGACATATACTAGGAAAAAATTGTTTTTCAATGAAAATGATAATAATAATGATCATTCCCTCTAATGTTGCAATTGCACTTTTGGTCAAAATAATCGTGCTTAGATTTCATTTTCCAACATTTTCTTCAGCCCTAGCCAGATCGCTATGTCTCCCCTCAGTCATTAGGACCGTCCCTTGAGAGCGAGGCTTTCTGTCTGATGCCTGCCAGCAGCTGGGCCCCGTCTCCCCCCCGAGAGAGAGAGTCAGAGACACTCTGAACCAACCTCTATTGTGAGACAGTAAGAGAGAGCCACTGCCTCAAATTTAGGCTTCTATAGGATAACTGCTGCTTATAATTATAAGATCAGCGACTTTGTTTGAAACATCTACCTGAATACATTTGAATTAAGATATAAATATCTGTATGTGATTGAATAAAACCAAAAACTGACCATCAAATCACAATGAAAACACCGTTTATTTGAAAAGTAAGTTTTGGTTGTAAGTTGAACAGAGCAGCTTTTCCTTTATTATCAAAACAAGACAACATGATGCTTGTATGTTGGCGTATTATTTGGGAGTTTAGTTAATCATTTAGTGAAGGGGCTGTTTCAATGCTTTTCAGTGCAGGCAGCCTGGTGTAGTCGGGTTAAAGGGGCACAGTTTATCCAAAAACTCCATTAAAGGTTTAGTCATCTGTTAGAGTTTCTCGTGTGCAAAGCAGTGAGATTAATAAACGCACATGGATCTGATGTGAGTTGCTTTTGTGCTGTTGGAGTGAGTGAGCATCTTTAAAAGCTTTCCCCTTGAAGCCAGAGACACGAGGGATGGGATTGAAGATGCATGTGATTACAGACGTACATGTAGTTATATGTTACAGTTATACAACTTATCAAGTAAGCAACTAATCAAGTCAGTCAGTGAGATGTTACACAGGAGAGAGGGTGTGGTGTGTCTGGGACCTTATCTGCTCCCTGCAGCACTGAGTGTGTGCGTGTGTAAGTGTATTTGTGTGTGTGTGTGTGTGTGTGTGTGTGTGTGTGTGTGTGTGTGTGTGTGAATCTGGGAGTGGCTGGCCGCCTCTTCTCTAAAGATCCTTACGGTAACTCTTTACTCTCTCTCCGGTTACGGAGCCGTATCACTAGCTAACTTCCTGTTAGTGGTTCTGACGCTGCTGTCTGCATGTGAGCTCTGCTAATGCTGCGTTTTCTACAGCTCTGCACTTCCACCGGCCAGTGCCCTGAGGAATACAGCAGCCTTAATGTGAGGGTAGGTTTTTTCATCTTAATGCTGCCATTTTAAAATTGAAAAGAAATCAGGCCTGATATGCGGACCCCGAAACACTGATTATTTTATTTTTTTTGTCAACAGGAAACTCTGTTGTTTTTTCATTGAAATGCAAGATGCAAACGGATTTGCATGGGTTTGGATTGTGAAGATATTTATTGAGCTGGCAATTGTTGTTTTATATTTGATCTTATTTGCTGGATCTCTTGATGTGCACCACCTGATCCCGAGGCAGGGCTTTTGTGAACTCCTGAAAGCATAGGCAGCAAGATTAAACAATTTACTGCTCACTGCACTTCTCCCATTTGGAAATGTACTTAGGATTCTTAGAAAAAGATAGCATGACTTTCATCTGAAGAGGATTATGGCTGCTGCTTAAGAGCATATGGCTAGTATAATTTTAATAGTTGTATTTTTTTTAGGCTTTTAATCTATCATTTTTCTTCTTCATCATTTAAGTCATATCTGTCCATTGTACTGCGCTTTCACCTCAATTGACTGCTAAGTTAATTTCATATTAGGTTTGAAAAGGAAAGTGATGATTGAAAATATTTTTCACAACACAAACTATTTCCTTTAAAATAAAAAAACCAATCCATGATGGAGCAATACTCAACACTTGTAGCTTGTTGTGTGCTGTTCATATCATCAGAAGGTTTGTTGGTCATCCTGCCTGAAGCTCCAGCCATAAGGAACGGCTGATCCAGTTACCATGAATTGCTCCATTATTCCAATAAGCCGGGGTGTGCGCTATTTCCGGTGTGTTTCTGATTTATGGTGTATCATGATGTTAATCTCAAGACTTTATTCTGGCTGAATTGAATGTATTTTTTCTGTTTTATAAATGGACTGCATCTCATCAGTAACTCCACCTTGGAAATTAAAAAATCCAAACTCTTGCTAACTGCTAGTTTAAGGTCACATTTAGTAAAGTGTAGTTTATGTTGCCACTCGATGTTATAAAGTAAATAAGGGAGATATCCCAAGCAGTGGGGCTCTGAGAACAGTAGTCAATTTTGGGAAGTCTAGATGTTTAGTGGTCTGCAGCTGAAAGCGACCGTAGGAGGAAGAGCGGATGATCCAGTGATCACATAGTTGATGTTTCGGTCCATGACACTGAACCCCCGCCTGGTATAACCCCCTCCCACAAAACTGTAACTTTACGTTTTAACTCGTTGCTCAAAGCTATGACGCTAAGCTAACCAGCTGCAAGCTGTAACTACATAGTTAATGGACAGATGAGAGGTGTTTGGATCTAACTCTCGTATAGAAAAGTAAAAAAGAGTATTTTCTAAAATGTCAAGCAATTCCATTAAATTAAAAAACGTCTTGCAGCCATTTACAGTTAAAAACGTGTAAATTGAATGAGCACAACCGTAGTTTATTTCTAACTCCTTTGTTTCTCAAAAGTTTAACATTTATAAAATTTGTACTCTTTCTTTACAGTTATCCCCACCCACTCCTGGTTGTAAGACACCCACTGCGATACGTAGAAGATGAGCAAGTCCCCGACACCCAAAGGCACCCCGGTGCAGCGGAGCCCCAGTGATGGGGTCCCTGAGGGCCTCCTGTCCCCTCAGCACTCCACACCCAGCTCCGGACCCCAGCAAAAGAAACACATCTCCAGCCTTCTTCAGAGTCCGGTGAGATGACTGTTTCTCTATGTGTGTGTGATTTAATTTATCAGTCCTTTTTCCCGTCTCCTCTCCTCTAGATGCGTTTATCTCCTCACATTACAATAAATCAGTTCTGAAATGCCACTAAACAGCTTGGGCTTCAGCTGCTTCCACATATGTGTGGGAGGCTACATGACGTTGAAGAGGAGAAGGTGACCATGAAGTGAAAGGACTGATGGAGAAAGGCTGACTCGTTAAATATGTTTACTCGCCCTCGCCCCTGTAGTGTAGGAGTGTGTTCAAAGCCCCGGGAATCTTTATGCGACTAAAGCATCTTCTGGAGATTTTTCTTTTGGAAAAAACGAGATAATTCAGGAGTCGCCAAAAAACGTATTATTATGAAACTGAAATGATTCGTAATGTGTGGTCTGTGAACACGTATTAATATCTGTGTTTGTGTGTGTAGTCGTTCAGGGAGGAGCTGGATGTGCTGATCCAGGAACAGATGAAGAAGGGTGGCAGCTCCTCCAACCTATGGGCGTTGAGACAGCTGGCTGACTTCATGGCCACACATGGCTCCCCAGCCGCCCTGCCCGTCTCCCCTTCTAGTACGTGCTGAACACTTTTAAACAAATCCCTAATATACTGCATATACTTTAACAATGCCATTTATAGGCCTGATATTCTATTATTTATTTCTATTTCATTCACACACTGTTGTGTTTTCGGGCTAAATGCAAAGTGAATTTTCTCCTCACACCATTTGTGCAAATTTGACAGCTTGATTGCTTTTCTGTAATCCAGTTTAAACATCCAATGTTCTAACTGTACAGATATAAGCTGCAAGCTAACTAACAATGTATGCACCAACTTTGTGTTTGTGAGTTTATCTTAGTCTGTAAACTGCCCAGCCTCTAAGAGATCTGTGGTCTTGATGGTAGAGTGGGATTTGTGAAAAAATCAGAGGGGGAGATGTATTTTTAAATGTTTTATTTATAAAATTTAATCCCGGACCACATTTTTGTTTCGGAGGTCCCATCCACTGTTTGTCTGGACCACCTGAGCTAACGGTTTTAGCACAAACTCAATTAAGCATAATTTTTAAACCAAGTGTTCTCTCGTTAGTTGGAGTCTTCAATTGTTAAAAATGTATCCATAATTAGACAATCGACTTGACTTGACCATCATCTTTACTGCACTCTCTCTTTCTGTCCGGTGCTCTGCCTTTCTCCCACAGACATGATGATGGTGACACCCATCAACGACCTGCAGAGCTGGGAGCCCGGCAGCATGGTGAAGGGGGAGAGGTTGATGCGCTGCAAGCTGGCTAGTGTCCATCGCCTGTTTGACCTGTTTGGCTGGGCCCAGATCAGCCGCACGTGTCTCACTGTTAGTTCCACCACCGTTTCACATTACATTGGCATACGTCTTCTTTTTTCTTTTAGTACATACTGTAATTGCCCCTACAAAGTACGTACATGTGGCATGCAGTGGGCTTTCAATTGAGACATACTACATCATCTTGACGTTGCACATTAAACTTTGACTCTCTTGCTCATATATCCGCTGCACAAAGGATTGTGTGGGAGAAATGCCAAAACAACATGCTGGCTTGCATACTGCAAAATGCAGATACTATAAGAGATAGGTTGGACATCTAGTAGTTTGTTGATTTAGTTGGCAGCAGTCTTAAAGGAATACTTGAACCCACAAAATTACCATTTGCACATAAAATACTCACCCTGTGTTTCCTTGAATTCATGAAGAAAACTTTGTTTTTCTTGCATGCATCGACAGTGAACGAAGAATCAACAAACAAACAAAAGTCTTGATGAGTTGAAGTAAATGGAGGCTGCTTTTAACAACAGCAGAAATGTATCGAAACATCCGTTTACAAACTCTGACCGTATAATCCAAGTCTCATTTACAGTCGTATTTTTCCCAAACACATGCATGTTTTAAAAAAAACTTACTATTAAAACACTTAATGCATAAACAGCCATGCAGGTGCTCCTCGTTCAAAGAGTCAAAATTATTATAATTAGTAAGGTGTTAGCAAAGATGCATGTGTTTTAGGAGCACTGAGTATACGACTGGATAAACGAGACTTGGATTATACTCCATGAGTTGTGCCCGAGAGTTTTTCTGTTGTTAAACGCAGCGCACATTTACTCCAATTCATCACGACTTTTGTCTGTTTTTTGATTATTTGTTCACGGTGGAGTCATGCCAGAAAAACTACGTTTTCCTCAAGAATTCAAGGTTACACAGGTTGAGTAATAAATGTACAAATGATTATTTTGTAGGTGAAGTATTGCTTTAAGGCACTGTAAGGTTTATTTGCAAATAAGAAAAGAGAAAAGCTGTTCATTTATTTATTAACACAATCAACATAATCAGCTAGATGTTTCTGTTTCCATATATGTGAAGGTTTTTAACACAACAACATATTATTTTCTTGGATTAGCTTCACTTCCATCATCTGTGTGTCCTCACTAATGCTCCTCTTCCTCCCTGACAGCTGCGTGTTAGTAAAGAACAGGAACACTTCTTGGTGCTTCCAGATGGCCTGGCCTGCAGTGAGGTGACTGGATCCAGTCTGGTGAGTAAGACTAATTACAGTCATGATCACGGTCACACAAACACACTCAGTGGCCACTTTATCAGGTTAAATGCAATTCTGAGGTCATAAAGGTGGTGTTGTACTGGACCACATTATATTAAGAGGTGCTTTTGTTCCTGTTCACACACATGAGAGGGTCAGAATAATATGAGAGGCTTAACATTATATGCATCACAAATGTAGACTTTAGAACTTAACAGTTGTATGTGTACCTAATAAAAGTGGCCACTGAGTGTATTTTGACTTGGCGGTTTATGGAAAAGTGCATTTAGTCCTCTGATTTTACTATGATGTTGCTATTTTTTATTTTAAAATTGGTCCAAAACCTGCTCTTATGCACATGAGTTTTAAAACTGCTTTCCTGTGGTGTCCAGGTAAAGGTGAATATCCTGGGTGAGACGGTGGAGAGGGGCAGCACCAACCTGGGCGTGGACACCGAGAAGTTCAGCCTGCACTCCGCCATCTACTCCGCCCGGCCAGATATTCGCTGTCTGCTTCACCTCCACACGCCGGCCACGGCTGCGGTGAGTCCGCCTGGGAGTCTTGTTTAGAGGAGACACCATTACACTTCCGCTGGTCACATCCAGATACAAAAGGATGAATGGGATATAGTCATATTTTAGAGTTGGGTGTCAGAATTTACACCATCATCTTAACATAATATTCTATCATTGTCCAGCATGGATTTGCTTGTAAAGCACATTGTGACGTCCACACCGTGAATATGAGCCTGTTTCATGACCTTTGCTGCCACAACTGACAGCCAACCGTCTCCAGGTTTCAGCTATGAAGTGTGGCCTCCTGCCGCTGTCCCATGAGGCTTTGCTGGTCGGTGACGTGGCTTATTACGACTACAACGGAGTCATGGAGGAGGAGGAGGACAGAGTGGAGCTGCAGAAGAGCCTGGGGCCGACCTGTAAGGTGAGCCGACCACAAGAGAAAAGACACCAAGTATCATTGCCGCATTCAGAACAATGAATGATCAAAAGGTGATGTAATCTTATCCTGGATTAATTGCTGAAGCTATTGCTGCTCTGCTTAGAGGCTTAACTTTGGGAGTTGGTCTTAGTGTGCCTTCCTCATTCTACAGGGACATTTCTCAAATACCTGCAGGTGTTTTAAAATAGAAATATGAGGGCGGTTTTCATTGCTGTGTAAATGCTGTCGTCATGATGTGTAGGTTCTGGTGCTGAGGAATCACGGCATCGTGGCTCTGGGGGAGTCAGTGGAGGAGGCTTTCTACTCCATCTACCACATCCAGGCTGCCTGCCAGATCCAGGTAGATCTAACACACACACACACACACACACACACACACACACACACACACACACACACACACACACACGCACACACACACACACACACACACACACACACACACGCACACACACACGCGCACACACACACTAATGTTTTCATCCCTTTTGGGGACAGTACATTGACTTACATTCATTTTCTTTAGAATTACCTAACCTTAACCATAACTGCTACCAGCTTAATCCTAACTCTTACCCTGACCTAAACCTAACCTTTAACCAAGTCTTCACCCTAAAAAATAATGATTTACATAACGGGGATGTGCAATTGTCCCCATTTTGTCCCCCAAAAAAAGGCATGTCCCCACAATGTCACTGTGTAACCCCCACAAAACGGTTAAAACACATCTATGCACACACTATATTGACTAACAGATGATGCACTGGACACAAAGTGCTGCCACTGCATGTATGTACTGTATGTGGGTGTGTGAGAGTGGGAGAGTGAGCTGGCATGTGTGCATAATGTAGATGCACCAGTTTTACTGGGTTGCCCTTCTCTTGGTACCGTTTCACTGAAATTGAGCCAGCAGCTCTGCACTGCAGCATAATACAGTAGAGAAGTGCCAAAGAGACCCTGCAGTAATCCTACGGGACCAACAGTGTCCTGTAGGAAGCAGATAAAGGTGACTGTAAGGTCATTGTTCCTTCAAATTTATGGAGGTTGAATATTACATTACATTACATTACAGTCATTTAGCAGACGCTTTTATCCAAAGCGACTTACAGGAAGTGTATTCAACATAGGTATTCAAGAGAACTACTAGTCACCAGAAGTCATAAGTGCATCTCCTTTCTTAAACAAGCATCTAAAAGCATAAACCAGAGCAAAAGTATAGTGCAGAAGCAAATTAATATGAATACAATAAGCGCAACAAACTAATATGAATGCAATAAGTGCTACAAATTAATACGAATACAATAAGTGCAACGAACTGATACGAATACAATAAGTGCAACAAACTAATACGAATGCAATAAGTGCTACGAGGAAGGCTCAGGGTAGTACTTCTTGAAGAGGTGAGTTTTCAGCCTGCGCCTAAAGATGGGCAGCGACTCTGCTGTCCTGACGTCAGTGGGGAGTTCATTCCACCACTGAGGGGCCAGGACAGAAAAAAGCTGTGACCGGGTGGATCGGCCGCAGGGACCTCTGAGCGACAGGGCAACCAATCGCCCCGAGGCAGCAGAGCGAAGTGTAGGGCTTGACCATGGCCTGGAGATAGGAAGGAGCTGTTCCTTTCACTGCCCTGTAGGCTAGCACCAGAGTCTTAAACTGGATGCGAGCTCTTACAGGGAGCCAGTGTAGAGAACGGAGAAGGGGAGTTGTGTGGGAGAACTTGGGGCGATTGAACACCAGACATGCTGAAGCTTTCTGGACAAGCTCCAGAGGTCTGATGGCCGACGCCGGGGCTCCGGCAAGTAGTGAGTTGCAGGAGTCCAGGCGGGAGATGACCAGAGCCTGAATAAAAAGATGTGTGTGAAGAAAATGAACTCAGTCACTTTTTCCTGAATAAATAATGGCCTAAGAGAAGCTGCAGCTTGTTTGTAATCAGTTTATTTGTTTTGCCAGGTGTCAGCTTTGTGCTGTGCCGGTGGTGAACATAACCTGATTCTGCTGGACCGGACCATCCATAAACCCAACGTAGCCGGCACCGTGGGCTGGGCTGGCTCCACCTTTGGACCCCTGCACAAGAGCCGCATCGGGGAGCACGAGTTTGAGGCCCTCATGAGAACCCTGGATAACTTGGTAGGCAGCAGTTAAACTAAACAGAAACACGTTCTGAAATGATTGAGGATTAATACATCTTTGTATTCACATTTTGGTCAAAATCAGCAGGGGGAGACGCATAGAAACAATTATTTGCTGCTTGCAGCTCTTTCTCTGTGTCTCTCTATCTCTCTCTTTACAACCAAGAAAAGCAAACAAATGAAACCAAACTAAGGAACCGTAATCTGTCTGTCTGTTGATCTCCTCCACTCCGTTTCAGTACTAAGGACAGAGCTGCAATGCGCTCCCCGGCTCCTACACACAAAAAACAGTGCTGTCCGTGGTTCTGAAACGACAGATAAACAATAGTCACATGTATCCTGGCAAATCATTTTGTTGTTTTTACTGTTTTTCTATAGAAACATTAAGCTTAAACCGAGAAGGCCCTCCGACACCACAAGTTTGTTTCAAGCACAAGTTTTGATAAAAACACACAGCTACAATTCAGGCTTTTACTCATAAAAAAGGCCCCCTCTCACCCTCTGCTTCTAGGGATGCACTGATGCATCTTTTTCATTCCCGCTAACGATACCTGGCCTTTGGGTATCGGCCAATACAGACATCCGATCTGATACTAGCGTTTAATTAATAAGCAGTAGACCTCACTGTTGTGTGGAAGTGAATGGAATCATTCTTTAATGTGTAATGCAACATTAGGCTTGACTGAAACACTCCTAAACTTGTATAACAAATAAAAAAAAATACATACATAGATATTGACTGAATTGTTGTTAATAATTAAAATAATTAATTGTGCACAAGCAACCTTTTAAAAAATCTCACATACAATTCAAGAATAAACCTTTTTAATGCAGCAACAAAGTGTTCCAAACTTAAACAGCTAATTCAATTCCATTATAAAACAACCGAACTGCATAAAACTAAACTAAGAGAACTAAATGTAAACATTGAATCACAATTGAGTCACATACTAGAGCAACGCCTGAAATACCTCTAAACAGCTGACATGTTTGGACAAGCCCGCTGTTGATTAATGACGTAGTACGTGCATGTGCATTAAGACAAAAAACATGAATTAAATAGATCGGCCCATTGTCACCAATACCTGATCCAGTTTTTTGATTCAGTATATCGACCCAATATCAATATCTGATCGGTGTGTCCCTAACTTTCATACATACAAGGGAAAACAAGGTTTGTAGCAATGCAATACTAATTTGCTAGATTACCCCTTTTCATATTAGCTTGAATTGAAAGGTTGAAAGCTAAAAGGATTTACTTACCTTGATGTGTGTGGGAGGTTTGCTGATTCATACCAGGTCTGACAGCTGCAGCTCTTTTTCTAACCAGATAACTGTGGCTGCTGCTTCTTTAACACCTCCTCCTTTGCAATATTAAAACAAACGCATAAAATGTCCATATCTTGCTGTGTAGACCAACTTTTACTGACCATGAACAGTTACTAAGGAAATGTTCATGTTCTATGGAGGTTATTGTATTTACCATTGTAAATACCACACGTCAACATCCAATTCAGAACTATAACTGAGAAAACGTCCTTCAAGGTAATTCATGCTTCACTGAATGGATATTTTGTTATACTATGAATGCACAGTATCTTTAACCCTCTCAGGACCGCCTTAAGTGGTCTGACGACAGAAATGCTTGCTAGCGGGAATCTTTTATCTACCATCTTTTGTTCATCAAGTGAACGCAGCATTAGTGCTGTGACAAATACTCTTCCGTTTCCTGTATCTGCTCCAAAAGAAAATGCATAAAAGCCTTCCTGTGGTTTGCTGATGGAAAACTATTGATGTAAAGAAGCAGCATGAAATTTTCAGTTTGCATCAGCAATAACTTTACAGCAGCTACAGATAATGTATTACACAGAGGCTACTGAAGAACTCAAAACTAAACATAGTGAGTCTCTCTTACTAAATGTTACTCTCTGGTCACCTTCACAATCCCAGACATCAGTTAAAGGTTTGAGTTGCATGAAAAGATCGATACACTTCTCATATCTCTCCATTGAGTATAAAGACAGCCAGCAATCAGTTAGCCTAGCTTAGCATAAAGACTGGAACCAGGGGGAAACAGCTAGCCTGGCTCTGACTGAAGGCTCCTCTAAAGCTCATTAAGACTGGGTCACACCAACAAGGATTTGACTAAATCGTGTTTTAACTTTAAATCATGTTGCACCAAACTTACCTTAAACCTTAAAATTAAAAAAAGATTAAATACAAACCACTCTTGAATGTGAGTCAACTTTTTACTCCAAATTTAATTCTGTTGCACCAGAACATTAAAACTCCTATTTCAATTGTTGTCCAATATTAACTTTAAACCTACATTTTAGAAGACTTTTTTTTTAGCTGCTTTTTTTTCCGATGGATTAAGCCAAAAACTACTTTAAAGAAAGTTAAGGGACAGTCTAAACCCAATTTAGTTTAGTGATGATGCTGCTGCTAAACTTTTTCTCGAGATATGTGATGTAGCTGAACAGGAAGATTGGACCAATGTATATGTGTATATATATATATATATATTATTCTGCTTTTAAAGCTTCCCTCATCCTTTGTTTTTCAGGGCTACCGTACCGGCTATGCCTACCGCTTCCCTGTGCTGCTGGAGCGGACGCGGACGAGGAGGGAGGTGGAGGTGCCCGCAACCGCCACGGCTTTCCACCAGTTTGATGACGACGGAGTCCACCCGGCTATGAGGCAGCACCCTTTCGCTCAGCGGCAGCAGCAGGAGAGGACTCGATGGCTCAACACCCCAAACACCTACCAAAAAGTCAACCAGGAGCAGGCCAGCCCGGGACAGCGCTCAACTGTGAGGCTCCGGGAGTCATTACTTTTTATTTATTGAACCAATAACACTACAGAATGAAGTTCAGGAATGAAGTTGCAAAAACGTGCATTATCTGCAATACTTATTTTTGCAAAATCCAGCACATTGTGCAGACTATGCTACTTTGTGGCCATTGTCTAATGTGTGCTGCTCAGAGAGGGAGGAAGACTGTCTGTAGTGATGTGTAGATATAAACAAATATGGAGAGCAGAGGAATCAGAACAAAGAGTGAGAATAAAGTGAGCAGTCAGGAGGGAAGGAAGAAAAGCCTTGAAGCTGGTGCGCTTAAGATGATGACTAATGCAAGGAGGAAAAAGACACAGAACAGAGTAGTTAACTCACCATCTATCTGATGATTTAAAAAGAAATAGGTGATACGTGATCTGCATTCAACCAAGGGTATCTCTGTATCCAGCTCTGATTCACATGGATGTTGATGCACACTGTGGAGCATTAGTTTTGATCTCTGTGAACCTTGGAGAAAAGATATAAGCAGAGCTGCAGTGATGAGTTGTTTAGAGCCAAAAAAACAATATGAGGTTGATTGTCTTACATCAGTGGGAGGAGCTTGGTTCTCCCTTTCTGTTTCCTCTCCTGGTCAGTCCATTCCACCCTCCTCTCTCTGTTCTCTGCATTGCAGAGGAAAGCCCACTGCCCTGAGACGACTACTGCAGTGCAGAGTCTTCCCTCTGGTGGATAAACATCCACATTATCAAAGCTGCTTGATTAAAAACATATATTTTTTAAGGGGATTAAGTACTTTTTTGTGTCTAAATAACACATGCGGTGTGGAATCCTCTACTTTTTGGACATATCCCGTCATAAACTGTTAATATTTCTATTGAAGTTGGCTATTTTTGGATATCCATTTGTTCAAATAATAAAACCAAACAAAAAGACAAGATAAACAATAACATAAGAAAATGCACAGGTGGGTTGAAAACCTGAGGGATTGTAAAAGCAACCAACATAGTATTGCAATTAAAGACAGTAGTATATGCTTGCCTGAAACTACAAACAATAAATATTTTAAAATATCTAAAAAAGTACACTGTCCAAACAAGAAATACTAGAAATAAAAAGCACCAGGAAGGAAAAAAAGAAATAAAAACTGGATTACAATAATACATTGTATCATACCTCATTTGCATAGTCATATACTCCATCAAGAGGCATTTAAGATCTTTTTTTAAAAGCAGAATTGAGTTAGTTTAGTGCTTAGTGAAGCAGTAAAGCTGTTCCTCATTACTGGACATCTGTGCCTAATCGAAAACTTTCAGAGGCAAGTTCTGTAGACTGACTATATAGAATATAAACAGATCTTGTGTGATAAAAAGTGATCTGATAAGTGGATTAAGAGATATTGTTTTCATGTCTTTTTTTTTAGTGGTTGAAGGCAGAAGAGGTGACTCAAGCCGGCAGCACATCCATCAAGATAGAGAACCAAAACCAGTTTGTGCCTCTTTTCACCAACCCTCGAGAGGTGATTGAGACACGAAACAAGGTAACTTCTTGCTTTTGGCCTTTTCTGTCTCCCACAATCCCTATATTTGCAGTCTGCATAGTGTCACATGAATCAGAAATGTTATACAAGATTTTTTTTTTATTCCTCAGATCCGACAGCAGAATCGTCAGGACATGAAGACAGCAGGACCACAGTCTCAAGTCCTCGCCGGCGTTATAACAGTCGACGGTCCTCCGGTAAAACTGCTTGCCTAACTTCTGCCTTTTCTTTAACTCTCTAACTCCTCCTCTTCATCTGCAGTAATAAAAGTCGTGATTTTTGTGTCTCGGCCTCTCTCTTAGTCTCCAGTCAGCCCACCTAAAGTCCCAGCAGAGCCAGAACCTCCCAACCCCTTCAACCAGCTGACAGACCAGGAGCTGGAGGAGTACCGCAAGGAGGTGCAGAAGAAGCAGGATGGAGGGACCAATGGTATGATTGATTCATCTAAACTCAGCTGACTAAATAACCTATATTTAGATTATTCACTAACTAAAGTAGATGTCTCTTTATTCTTGTAGGTGTAGAGCTCGATTTGTCCTCAAAGCTCTTATTTAGAATTTAGCTATTAATAGTTATTGACATATGCTTTTTATGTCGAGGTATGTTGGCAAACTTTACACCTGTATGTGCCCTGAAGTATTAAGGGCATTAAAGGGAAAACATTTATTAATTACGGAGCTGGGGGAGGGAGGGTATCCCAAGAAAAAAAAAATGATTCACAGCGATGTCTCTTCAGAGTCCGGATACTTGATAATATGATAATATGGTGATTTTTGGTCTTAAATTTTGCTGCTAAATCCAATTGCGAAGTATAATTTGATTAAATTCTTTCTTGCAATATAGTGCATCATAATGAATGTGCTCATCTGATTATCATGAAAGCACGGGAATTAGGAAATGTTACTAAGGGAAAATAGGGAATAGATAAATGATTAGAGCACGGTATCATATGCGCAAATTATTTAACCAACTGTTTAATTTATTTATTATTTTTGATTCATCTGATTGAATTTCTTGTCTTTTTAATTTTGGCTACATAGTATAGTATAGACAGCTTGATATGCTACCCCTCATCTTCGCTAATGCATTATTCTTCTAACCTTCTGACCTTAAAGGTGCTGTGTGTAACATACTAACTGCCCATATGGACTTTCAGTTTTGTACCAGGTTTTCACTTATTCCATCTTTCGTTCTAACAAACTGTGATATTTCTTGCTCTGCTTGTGTCGTCTTTCACCCTCCCCTGTTTGGAACTGCTAAAGATGCAGCAGATCTCCTGCTGAATTCCTGTTGCGTGACACAAAATGTTTGAATGTGTACGGATACTAAACACAGAACCTTTAAGCAAACTTGACTTCACGTGTGACTGCCACGTAAACTGTGTTCCCAACACTAACTTTCTGCACAACTGAACCCTCACTGTCCCTCACTGTATGTCTCTATGTGTGTTTGTGCAAGTAGGGGAGGAGGTGGCACATGACAAGGAGTCTCCCCCTGCTACCTCCCCCACAAAGAGCCCTCCCCCAGCCCCCTCCTCTCTCAGGTGAGGCTTGGCAGAGCGCTGACCGTCTGCCCCGCTTGCTTTGTATGCTGCGTTTCTGACCTGCAGCCTGCTTCAAGTCTCACATGGACTCATGTTTGATCCAAAGCTGCTTTGGCCGTCTCATGCTTCAAATACTCACTACACCTCTCCATATGCAGTTAAAGGATGTGCCTTGTATGTTTCATAATGATCATTATGTTTTCATTTTATGAAAATATAGACATTAGAGTTAGCCGTTCTTGTTAAAAGTGCTGATCCAAACTGTCAGGAGGATAAAGACGACATATTGGTAACAGAAATCAAACCAAATCCCCCTAACAAATATCTGCTACTTTGTAATTTAAATATGCTTTCCATTTCATGTAGGCTAAAACTGGTAGCTATACCATTTATCACTCACCACCATTATAGTTCAAATCAGGGTAGGAAACCTTGTTCCAATCACGGGGTCCTGTCCAATCAACCTTTTAGGTCCATGAACTGCAACCTGTTGCGTCTCCGGCTGGCTGTATCATTTGCGGCAGAAAATCGTCTCTTGCACTTATATTTGTGAATAAATATTTAGCAGTTTGAATAATGAAAAAGTGATGGGCATTAATAAGCATTTAAGACCGCACAAAATTTTGCAATTGAGCCTTTCAGGGGATCTGAAGTATCAATGAAGGGAACTCGAACCCCTCGAGACCAACCCGTTATTTCACACACTAGTTATAATGCTGATGTGTGATAAATGGCCTTGTGTTTATAAAGCCCCTTTTGTAGTCTTCTGACAAGGTGCCAAATAGCTCATCAGGACTTATTCTAAATGCTCATTCGCAAACACCCATGAGTCAGCTTTCAGGAGAAATTTGGGGATCAGTATCTTAACCAAGGACACTTTTACATGCAAACAGGAGGACCAGGGAATCAAAATGCAGATCTTCTGATTGCTTCCTAAACCAGGGAACATGATAGATACCTAAAGGTGTAACATGTGTTTTGATTGGTGTTTTTAGTGAAGGACATAGCAATAAACTTATAGCATTAATGATAATGGCTCTGGGACAGTTAGCTCTAACAGTGAAATAGCATCGAGCTGGAAGGGGCTAGAAGTAAATGCACATGCAGACATTATTTCTGTTATTATTCTGGTTCAAGTCTGTTGTCGTAGCTGTTTCTGTTTGATTCACATTTCAGCCCATCTGTCTCTGTACCTGCTGTATCAGTTGTACTCTCTCCCTCTGTGTCTGTCTGTCTGTCTTTCTGTCTGTCCTTTTCTGTGTCATTCCACACTCATTCATAGGGCACACTTCTGGTGCTTTGGTCTTTTCTCACTAGTAAGTACAGAGAACGCCAACTCACTTCTCATTAAGCGAGCATGTTCATCTGCAGTGAAATGTCTAGCATGTAGCTTTGCAGCTCCGCCCAACTTAAGGCTCTCTGTCTGGTTGCTGAATATATTCAATGTTTATGCTTTTTTTTCTTCCTACAAAAACTTGGAGCAGAAGAGGCAAAGACCGACACTCCAGCCATACAGAACGGAGGCGAAGAGGAGAAGCAGACGACAGAGGAGCTGGAGAAAGGGATGAAGGCTCTCTCCACCAACGACACCTCCTCCCCGCCCGCCGCTCTGACCCCGAAACCACAAGGCGGCACCCCAGAGGGCTCGCCCTGCAAGTCCCCGTCCAAGAAGAAAAAGAAGTTCAAGCCGCCTTCGTTCCTGAAAAAGAGCAAGAAGCAGAAGGAGAAAGCGGAGACCTGAGGCGTTCAGACACACCTGACCTTGGTGAAATACTACTGTGAAACATTTCTAAGTGTATGACGGAGTAGCAGATGATTTATCCACATCAGATCTATTCAAAACACACTCAGTTAAGATGTCATTCACACACACTAAAGGTGTACTAAATACACCTACAAATACTTTACTGTAACACTGGTACTCACTGATTTGATCTAAGTGGTGATTCATCTTAGAAAACACTGACAATTATTTTCACAAACTATTTGACCCAGGTCGGATTCAAGCCAACATTTTGATGCTTCTTGAAACACACAAACACACACAGTCTCGTATTACTTGCATCTTATTTTCACCTGCTGTGCTATGAAACCATTACTTAACTTCACTGTATAGGCATTCAAACACGTTCCTTTCTGTAACGGGGATTACTTGTGTCATCTTGTGCACTTGCCGCTCGGAATTTGTTTTATACCTTTTTTTTTTATTATTTTATCCACAACTTTGCAAGACATGGTGGAAATTGAAGTCCCCTTGATATATGCACCCCTTTATCCACATATAGGCACTTGACATGTGTATATTTACATTCTAGTATGTTGCATTTATTCATTATCATAGGCATCTTTTAGTCATGATTTGGTTCTTATTAACAGATAGATGTTGCAGGTTTGCTATGTGAGCACAGGTGCAGTACGTGTAGAAATATACTGATAGCTACTGATTGTGCTCTTCTGAATGCTGGTTCTGTGTAAAGCTATCAGCCTATCGACGTTATTACCGCAGGGAAGAAAAAGGGGAAAGAAAGCAGGGAAAATGATGCTGGCTCGCAACAAAACACAAGTCGCTATGAATGCCTCTATTACCCCAAAACAATTTGTTGCTTGCCAAACGCAGTGTGAAACCCAGTAATAGAAGATACTAATGATACTAAACATTCCGATTTTCTCATTTTCTTTTAAATGTATGTGTGCAAAAAAAAAAAAAAAACTCTTAACAGTTGTAATTACTTTCTGTTTTTAACCAGTAAATGCTGACGTGTGATGTTTGCTCATGGTTTTAATTTATTTTATATTAGAATGTATAAGTGAGTGTCGCAAGGTTACCATGTATCAGTCATTAAAGATCAAGTTTGATTTAAACCAACTGGAAATCTAGTTTGTCTATCTTTTTCTACTTTGAAGTCCTCATTAAGGTTACATTACTATTGTATTCATTAAAAAAAACTAATATACAACATTTGTTTAAATACCATAAAATACTTGTTCCTGTATTTACACTTATTTTAAATTATTAGTTGGTGCTGAAGTACCATACCATACCATACCACACCACACAGTCCAGACCTTTGGGTGGTGCTGTTGCTCAGTGGTGTTTCTCTCCTCCACGTCGCTAGAGGGCGCTCCGCTGCAGAAACGTCACCGGAAGTTCGCGACCATAAGAGACAACAGAAGCGCCTGCCTTTAGGAAGCGGCCATTAATCCAACGAAATACATACATTTCTCGGCTGAAATTGTTCTACTTCTTCCACTACATTGATTTGGCATTTTATTAGTAAGCAAAATGGGAAGGAGCCGGAGTCGAACTCCTCCAAGAAGAGGTAAGAAACTAAAAGTGAAGAAGATAAAGTAGATAACGTTAACACGACGTATGGTCAGCTGACTGTTTTAGCTCCTGTAACGCTGTTTTTCATCGTATTTTACACTGGAAATAAGATACTATTCATATGTAGCTGATACTTAACACACATATATATTCCTTAACATGACTTAACACCTTAAAATGTGACTCATTGTGTAAAGTGTTATTGTTGCTTTTCTAGGTAAACTGACGACACACATAAAGTTAAACTCATTGTAGGTTTGATGCATTTCTGAAGCCATCAGTGATGTTTGACTGGTTTTCTGGCTGGAATGATCAACCTTTTTTAAGTGCATTAAGTGTGTAAGTCACACTTAATATATAATTCTATTATATTCTTCTTTTTTTCTCCCTGTTGGGAGTTTTTCCTGTACAGATGTGAGTGTTCAGGGAAAGAGGATGTCGCATGTGTACAGATTGTAAAGCCCTCTGAGGCAAATTTGTGATTTTGGGCTATACAAAATAAATTTAAATTGAATAATAATAACTCTGTATATAATACAATATATGCATAGCCTGAAGAGCTTAACCTGTTTTGGAATCTGTACAGGCCAATACACGTGATAAGATATCAGATATATTCATTAAAGCCTCAATAAACATATATCTGCATCCCTGATTGATTTAATCCTGTCTTGGGTTTGTCTGACATCAAATACCGGTGGTGATAGTTTAGGGTTAAATCTGTGTGTCTTCACTTTTGAAAGGCTTCATATCAAATAATCTGATGGTGTTCAGCATGAAGAGCAACACTCCTGTTACAACTTTCTCAACCATAAAACGTTTTACAGAATACAGGTTGAAGTGCACCACCTGAAGCAGGGATTGCATGTAAATGACCAAGGAACAACAACTGAATGTTAATGTGTTATTTCATACTCAGTATCTGAAGTGATCAAAAGTTAAAGGTTGGAGGAAATGTATCTGTCAGAGCATGTTTCTCCTCTACTAAACTGTTTAAATCAGTCACAAATAATTCACGTTCCTTATGACAGGCGTTCGAATTATGTCTTTGCAAAAGAAAACTGCACACACAAAACTCAGTTGGACTGGTGCCAATGACATTTATACATGTATCAGGTGTAGCCTATTTAAAACATGTTGCAGAGAAGTGCAACAAAGTAAAGAAGAGAACTTTTTAAATTCTCAGTGAAGAGAAGAATGTTAGTACGTGGATGTCAATATGTACGAAATATTTTATATCCACCGTTAAATGCTAATATGATCTCGTCTCCTCCTTTCCTGCAGAGAGAAGGCGTTCCCGCTCGACCTCACGGGACCGTGAGCGAAGGCGAAGGGAAAGGGAACGCTCTCGTTCTCGAGATCGGGACCGCGAGAGACGGAGAAGCCGCTCCAGATCACCTCACAGGAGACGCTCAAGGTGAGTTAACGCCTTCCCTCTTTGCCACAATAGTGTCTTTCACACACACACACACACACACACACACACACACACACACACACACACACATAGATATCCCTTTGAGAACAAGCACATGTATCTGCAAGCTCCATAGACTTACACAAATCACGAAGAATATTTATCACTTTAAGGTGCAGACGTGATTGACTTCAGTAGTCACGGTAACCTTTACAGAGACCGTTTATTTGTGTTCCCTCAGCAGGTCTCCCCCCAGACGTCATCGCTCCTCCTCCTCTGAGCGCCGTGATGAAGACCGCAAAGATTCTAAGGAAAAGTCAGCGAAGCCTATTCAGATCTCAGGTATTATATTTATTATTAATATTACTATTAATATGTCCCTATATGCTATATTCACATGAATTATGGAGTAAATTGAACTTTTTCTATGCTCATGACATCACTGTTTTTTTTTTTGCCAAACAGAGGAAGACATGGAGGGCAAAACCGAAGAGGAAATTGAGATGATGAAACTGATGGGATTTGGCTCCTTTGACACCAGCAAGGTAATAGAACAAGGGTGTCCTAAGTTGTGCACCCACAAGGAGGTGCAGTTTATTTCAAATAAAGTTATTTCCTCATCTGAACTGAAGAAAGGCATACTGTTGGATTTCATTCATCCTAGTTTGGCCGGTTCGATGTACCAATTCATCACAGTCTGAATGTCAACAAACACATGTTGAATGCTTACAGTATCAGATCAGTTTAAGATTCACAGAATAGTTAGCTCCTGATTATGTTATGGTCACTATTCACATTTCCCTTTTACCATGCTTTTTGACTGTACAAGGAAGGTCATGCCTCCATATTTAAAATACATGTTTTTCCTGAACAACAAGCTAGCCTTTGATGACTAACTTCATGCTTAATTTAAATCACTGATGGTATAAGCAACTGCTGTACAGTGAAATCCTTCCAGGGACTTCCCCTGCTTCATGTTTTCACTGTGAAGCAGCTGCAGACATGTGATGTTGAAGGAAATATGGAGTTAGACACTGAAATAAAACTCCTTTGTTAATGGAAATGTTGGACTTAATCTTAGGTACTCTTTTCAGAGCATCAAAACGCCTCAGCGTTATGGAATACGTGGAATTTTGTCGTAACTTTTATCTGTCAAATACAATTTTAAAACTGCCGTTAAGGTTCCCCGTAGTATGACCCACGCTGTATAGTCCTTTCTCAACCTAAGTCATCCTTACATTTCAGCTGCATGATTATTGTAGAAGTTTTGCAAGACTTAAATACCAAATGATCCTCACAAATCTGTTTTGTGAATTAAAGGAGCAATGGAAGTTAAGCAGAGACCACTGCATAATGTTAACAAGCAATATGTTACTATTTAACTTGATCTGTAATATGTGCTGTTATGTATGAATGAAGCAGTAACAATGTTTTCAAACAGGGCAGGAAAACTGATGGATCAGTCAACGCATTTGCTATCAATGTGAGCATGAAGAGAAAATACAGGTATGTCAACAAACAAAAGGTTTTCTAATCATACAGAAAAGTGCTGCACAAAGCCAATGGACAATTATTATTTTTTAATTGTTATACAAGCCCATGTTTTTATATAGCGATCATTTTGAAGTTATTGTCTGAACCCCAGTTGTTTGTCAGGTTGCTGGTTTAATGTCTGAACTTTTCAGTCCCCTCACAGTGAGTGCTCTCAGCATCATCCACTGTTATTGTAGCCAATCACCTCTGCAGGTGTTTCTATGCAGAGATCCCGGCTCTCCCATTGGTGCTCGATGATGTAATCTGCAAGTGTTGCGAGGGTAACAGTGATGTAATGTTTTCTTATATATTTTTTTCCCCTTCTAGGCAGTACATGAACAGAAAAGGTGGGTTCAACAGACCCCTGGACTTCATCGCCTGAAAGTTTGAAGAGCTCATTTAATACCCGAGAAGCTTAGCTCCTGTCTCTCCTCCATGGTAGTGGATGATATTGTGCTATTTCTTGTTATTTCAAACCTATTTTGTGTTATGCAACCGTGGTGTATATACATTTTTTTGTTTTTGTTTTGTGTTTTACAAGTTTCTCTCCTACCAAGCCTCAGCTGTGTCTGAATATTGATATGAACAACACTGCATGTGGCTTTGTGTTGTTGAGGTGTGTGCGTGGAGTTTTATTTTGAAATAAAATCATTTTAAAAAGGTGTTGCTGCAGTCCTGATTATGAAAAAGAAATCAAATAATGGCAATTTTGCATCTAACATAATATGCTGGAACATTTCTAATATCTAGTTATCAATGTCTGAACGCTGACATTTAATGATTGTACACTGATGAATGTGATCATTATGGAGTCTAGAGCAACGGATAATCTAAATACTCTAATTCTCTGTAAGCCTATGCTATGGGCTGGTTTCTCATCTAATTATCAAATTTAGTCCCGGTCGAATGACGTCTTCCAGCAGAAACATCCATTCTGTTTTTTCAGTTTAGGTCCATTTTTTTCCCCCCCTGCTTTAAAATGGGCATCCGTCTCATTCTGACTAATATGATTCAGAAAGCAGTGGGTGTGCGCATGCGCGGTGCCATTCTTTGTGATTGGATAAGCAGGAGGCCAATAACAAGACAACATGTGAATCTGTCCAATACCTGAACGCAGAGTGAGACAAACAACACCACAGCAGCCAATCATCGCCATACAACGCGAAGCAGCATGGCCGAGGGGGCGTGTCCCTCTGTCAGAAGCGGGCGTTGTCACTGTAGCTCGTGGTCATCGCAGCCAATCGCTAACGAGCTTATCAAGGTAGCAACCAATCACGTTGCGAGAATGTCTCAGGCAGAAACTGGGTCCATTCTGGCTCCGCGCTGTGTGTATACGCCAATGGAATCAACGGACCAAAATGGCGTCACCAGGTTCTCAGTGGCACTCGGTACCGCCCCCCCCTCGAAATGATTGACAGCGCAAACGCCCAATGGGAGCGCAAGTTGTTTCGTCCAGTACCCAATCACATCACAGAACACAGGAGCTTTTGTGGTGGAGTACAGTAGTTTGCTGTCGTCCAGATCAACAAGCCACTATTTTGGAAGCAGTTTGATAAACACTCACTGTTCCTCAGTTGATGTCAGTCGCTATCTGCGTTTCCAGCAGGACGTCTTAACGCGTGAGCAGCGATAAAAAAAAAAAGCCAGCACAAAAACCAGCCAGCCACATAGCCCTGGATGACATCGTCAGTTGAACTTTTTTTAAGACAACAGATAGCTCGTTTTATGCTTTTTTTATTTTTTTTTCTAAGTTTTTTTTTCATCACATAAGCCAAGTCCGTGTCAACTGACCAGCCAACGGTTTTTATTTTTTCTGTGTGTGTGTTTTTTTTTTTTACCGTTAGGCTGAATCTGTACAAGGTTCCACGCGAACGTTCCAACGGTTATTTGAAAAAACTTGTCACGAGCGCTTACGTTAGCCAACTTGTTTGTTTTTTTCAAACAGAGCAACATTCTAAAACCAGCCGTTTTTTTTTTCCCTCGAACACATTCAAAGAAACCCCGTAGATTATTCTATTTAAAACAAACTGGTGGCTTTAATAAAGAGGGCAGAGCACCCTAAGGCGTTGAAGAAGTGACACCCTCAGCCTTCGTGCAGCACGCTCACACCAAAGCCCTTAACGTCACCTGAACCATCTCTAACAAGCATTAAAAGGAAGAGCTTTATTTTATCCCTGTTATTGTTGAAAATGGCGGCGATCGGAATGGTGCAGATGTTGATCGAAGCAGCTGAGTACCTCGAGCGCAGGGAACGAGGTAAAGTGTATTGTTTTCTACAGTCTTTATGACAACCAATGCACTAAAAAAAAAAAAAAAAAAAAAAATCCTGTTGCACCCCTTTCATTTTGCATTAAATAATCAAGCCATGCACGTTATAGGGGTTTTCTGCACAACAGCACAGCAGCATGCATCCCCCTACGTCACCCAAAATAGCTGCTCATCAGTGTTAATGTGCATGCATTTGTGGATGTTCTGCAAATGTGCAAAAAAGAAATAATAATCTTGCATTCTCCCTTTTTCTGATGATGAATAAATGAATGAATGCATTTGTGGCAGGTGCAGTGAGATGTGCAGGGAGACATTGTTTTCATGGAGGCCCCTCCTTTCCCTCTGTTGTGGTTTGCTTGTGGGGTTTATTCCAGTTCAAGATGACATCATTGTCCAGGATGAAGGGGAGAAAACACTGTATAAAGACACTGCATGGTGTCCATCCATTGCATGCCTGCACTTCAGCACCAGACATCGCTGCTCAATTCCCAAAAGGCTCGGGATCAAATGTTCTATTCTGGCTTCTTGTCACTGTGGCTATGTTTTGTATTGGCAGATATATCTGGACATGTGACCACTATGTTTGTTTGTTTGCTTGCTTGCAGAAGCCGAACACGGCTATGCCTCCATGCCACCCTTCATCAGCAGCCAAGAGAGGGAAAGCTTGAAAAGGAAAAGCAAAAGCAAGAAAAACACAAGTAGCAGGTAAAGGCATGTCGGCTCCCTGTGGCCAGAACATAAACACTGTATGATTGTTCGGCGCTGCAACACAACACCCCCTTTTTGTGTGTCCACACTGAGCGCAGCAACGTTTATCCATTGTTTACTGGATTGGATTTTGATTTTTACAATGCGCACTTATAATTTGCCCTTTGTAGAGACTGAATAATAAATTAGGACATTTTACGTCATTTTGTTTTCTTTTGCTGCCGAAATAAGATAAAATTCAAACTAGAGTTATATGAAATTCAACTCACTAGGTTTTGATTTGTGCCTGACACTACAGAAAAGGGCATCTGATTATACAAGAGGTGGCTGCATGTGTCAGTCTATTGGGTTATGGCCTTGTTTTGGCTTCGACTAGTGAGTGACAGCAGCAAACATCAGTCCGTCTTAAGGCGAATGGCCACTCAGTAAGACAAACTGGGTCAGTCAAGGTGACTGCAGGAGACATTTAAGTGAGGGAGCATGCTCTGACAGCTCCAGTCAATAGACGCTACGGCACACACACACAGGATTCTATAAATCAATCATATCGGGGCAGATTTATGTTGCATCCACACCTCGCAGATCAATGTGCGCGCCGTGATTAGATTGCAGTTTGGGTTTCCTGCCATTGAGAAATTTGGTCCGTGGAGCTCGTTTGAACACAAAGCTTCTGAGAGCATTGATTGTTTCGGTGGAGAGGATGAAGAACTCAATGATTGAAGGCAGAATAATTGGAACCATATTCTAAAGGACCTAATAGATTTGAGTTTGTTTGTATCCACCTGTATTTATGCACAGATGCACAATGGAAACCCCACAATTAATCAGATCATTGGTGCAAAAAAAGTTTTAGACTTGCTTGAGGTCGAAACATTGGCGTGTAAATATAAAGATCTAATTAGGATGATGAAAATTTATTTTTCAAATAAACTGTGACATTAGGTGACCTGCTCCCTGGATACAGACACAACATAAACATATTGCTGCCTCGTTCCACCCACCGTAATTTAAGTGCCTTACGTTTGCATTCCTTCTAATAGCCTGCAGGGGGCGACTCCTCTGGCTGCAAATAGAAGTAGAAAAGGGCCTGGCTACCTTGTTAACGACATGTCACTACCATGGCGTTGTGCAGTCTGGGTGTTTTCCATGTCTTCGTCTTACAACTTTAACCCTTTCGGCGTGTGTGTGTCCAGTTCATGAAAGTTAATTGTACCATTTTGGTCGCCTAAAATATTTTCTTTAGCATTGAGTTGTCACTGACGTTCACCTCACTCAGTTTGATGACAGGTATGTTGGCTTTGAGGGCACACTACACATCAATAACTGGAATGAATGCAGAACACATGAGAGAAGGATATAAATAGACTGATTTATAGGCCTCTTACCCAATGTACATCCATCTTAAATAGCTGAAACCATTCATATAACTTTCTAAAACAGAATATCTGGCGTTATGAATGCCCACTTAATGCAGTGATTGGTCTGGTGTGTAGACGTGAGAGAGGGAGCAGGCTTTTTTCTTTTTTTTGATTCTCAACACTGCTTTAAACACTTGGCATGTACAAACAAGGGCAACCTCATAAACGTCCTCAGTGAGATACTGTCTGAACCTGTGCGCTGTTATCCCCGCTTGAACTATCACCCCTCGCCCCTATCTATGATGGCAGACCTATTGACGTTGTTGGATGACACGTTGCATTAACTTGTATGTCTGAATAACTCCTTGACCTAAAGTGTCCTCTGAAGGGCTAAGAACGTAATGTACGGAGCACACAATGTGAAGCATGTGAATTGAGTTCACGTATATGACTGTTACCTCTCATAACCCAATGTACCTATCCCGCTATATTATCGTCAGATCTAAAGTTGCAAGACTGCTTTACACAGACCTTTTAAATATTCCATACCTTCATACACTCTACTTGTTAATAAATTGATCATTTTTTCAATTAATCCCTTAGTCTATACAATCTTTCAGTCCCCAGTGTCCAACGCAGTGTCTGAAATGTGTGGTTTCTCCAAAACCCAAAGATATAAACACTGATATAAAAAAAAAAAGCAGCAAATCTTCAAATTGGAGAAGCTACAACCAGACACTGTCAAATTAATGATTATTAGATCATCAAAACTGTTAATCGTTAAATCAGCTAATAGTTTCAGCTGGAGTCATCTGCCAAACGATTTAAGAAATCATAGTAATTACTTGCATTTCATTGTTTAAATGCGTACATGTGTAAATACTGCTCTTTCTAAAAGGATCTTGTCCTATTCAAATATTCGGTTTAGCCTGTTGGTCAGGATTTTGTCCGTTGAGCTTGACTTAGTCATTTGTGTGCAGCAGTAATACGTCATAAAACCTGTATATGAGTCAACTTTTTCGGCAGTTCGGTTCCCATGTCACAAAATCCATGGTTTTGGTCAGATGCCTGAAATAGGGTTTGTGAGTAACACAAGCTGAAGAGATTTTAACATTATGTTCTACATCATAAAATATATCACTAATTACCCCTCTTGTGAACTTCATAGGTGCAAACTTGCCGTTTTTGATCCAAAATAGGTCATTTGTGTAGATCTGCAATAAAAAACATTTGGGGGGGGGCAGGCAATCCGCTATCTGCCTTTCTAACTGAGTGTACATTACATGTTTATTTTGTTTTGTTTTGTGTGTTATTCAATATTGTATACAGACGTTTATTTAAATATTTGGTTGTCTGTCAAGGTGATGCTGGGTTGGGGTGGGGGGAGGCCACATGGGAAGGGAGTTATGTAGGAAGTATTTCAAATGTTGATTCTGTGAGTTATCCATGTACAATTCCAGTAAACAGAAGTTAGGGTTATAAACAGAAGTTAAAAAAAAAAAAAAAAAAGAACTGGCTTCATTTCTCATTTCCCTTTCCCTTGTTCGGAAAAGGATGAAAGACAAGTTAAAGGGGTTGTGAAAGTTGAAAACCATCCAAGCTGAATAGCTGCAGCTTATTTGTGTTTTACTGGAATAACATTGAAGCATATGAATATATATATATATATATATATATTATATTATATATATTGCCCCGGACCCCCCTAGGGGGTTCGGATCCTTGTCACCTTTTTCATCAGGAGTTTGCACCCCTGGAACTTTGAAGTGTTTACTTGGCTTAAAGATGGCAGTGTCTAAATTATTCCACAAAACGACAACACATGGACTAGTCCTCCTTTTATCTTCGTGTTGGGGACATGAAGTCATGCGACATCATTAACGTTGTGTATCAGAGATTCTATCCCATTGGCTTTATGTTGAGGGAACCAGTGCACGGTTAACTTCCGGGTTGGCCTACAAAAATGCATCCTCCCAACAGCACTCTGTGACGGCGACAAACCTGTAACCCACCAAAAGATGCAGGATGTTGACTCCTGTAAGAACACACCTGCTTCCAGCTCAGAACATGTCCTAACATGCTTAGGTGGCACTACATTTTTAGACCTGCCCTGTGAAGAAAATGTGTGACTAGCTTTGTATGTCAACCAGACCCCCAGCTGCTGCAGGTTTTTCCACCAGCCATTAAATCCTATCGGCACTTTTACCATTTTACTTATTTTACTCCAAGTTTATGTTAAGCAACTCCCTCATCATCTATGAGCTTTTAATCAGCTACTTCTCATTACTATTCAAGGGCAGCAGAGCGACACTTGTTATTAATAAGAGGCTTCTGCTCAGCTCGGATTATTGGGTAGGGTCCGGCTTGATGTTGGCTCTTGATCATTAATAAGCAGACCAGCACTGTGGCTGAACGAGTTTGCCTTTTTGGGGGGGAAGGGTGGATTTCTGACAGACGAGAGAGAGAGGACCATTAATTGATCAGGCATGATGATTTTTTTTTTGGTGAAATGTTGGTCAGGCAGCCATGTATGTATGTGTCGTTGTATGTATTGGAAACCACTCAACCCAGTATGAACCAGCTCCTCCAGATTCTGTTGTTTAACCATGGCGTGGATGTATGAGCAGAGGGGGAGGGGAGTCACTGTGGTTCCGGCGTGGATGTGTGTCACTAGTAGTGACTCCCCCATCCCCCCCATCCCTCCCTCCCACTTGCATTTTCTCTCTCTCCTCTCACCTCCTCCATCCCGCCTTGCAGTCTTTCCTGCTCTGTTCTCAGTCTTGGCAAGCAGTGGAGAGCACCAGCTTCTCCATTACACAGGTCCTCCCCCACCCTCCACACACATGATCTCGCCATCCATGTTGAGCAGGCAAATTGAGTGTTTCCATACTCACCGCCCTGTGTTGTTGTTCAGGCTTATGTGGCCGTTGTTGGGCGAGGCCACAGTAAGCCTTCAGAAATGTATGGAGGTTAGTAGTTGATTCATGTTGTAGAATCTTGCTGTCTACAATTCAGTTAGCCAATTTAATCTGATCATTTCTCTATCAAGGACCCCCCCAACGAGATAATAGCCCACAGACCCCACGTAGTAAGACTTATGCCCAGGGATCTGTCCGAGAAGAACGAATGTCAACACTGGATGTGGCGTTTAAAGAGTTAAACTTATTATTAGAATAGTCATTCATTTTCTTGACATCGCCCTGACCAGCCAGTACCAAGTGGCACAACCCATCACTGTCATTTTCAGGTGACACGGAAGAAGCGATCAAACCAGGAGCAGTTTCACAATTTATTTAAGAGTTGTTACCTCTGTAAGTTAATTCAGACGGATTCAGAGGAACCAGGCTGACTTGGAACCATCGCTACAGGAGATGCGGGTTTCATACAACCGTGGTCTTATTTTAGTAGTTTTGGGCATCAATCCTGACTTAAATATTAACTTTATAGTAATGTTTTGATATAGAGATAGAGCAACCCGTACATTATAGGGGCGTGGGTCGGAGGTGGGACGTGTCCCAGAGCCTGAAATGTAGCCTGAATAAGTGGGATCATTTCTCTGCCAACGCTGTTATGTCACCAGCGGCTGTCTGCCCTGAACAGGAATGCACACTGGCCGGAGGGGGGGGCCAAGTGAGATAGAGAGCACCCGGAGCTGAAACTAGATGATACCCCGCACCACACACACACACACACACACACACACACACACACACACACACACACACACACACACACACACACACACACACACAGAGAGAGCCATGAAACCAAGTGCTGTTAGGAAGTTGTAATATTGGAAGACATTATTTTTAGGTTTATTTAGTAGGTTGTCAAACATTGAGGTGAATCAAGGTTTGAGTGTGTGCGTGTCCTCTGAGGATCTCGAGGCATCAAGGCATGGGGACAGTGTTGAGCCTAGCAGAGCTGAAGGTGCAGACAGGCTATTTTGGGACCTTGGGTGGGGGGGGATCAAGAGGTCAAGTGGAGGTAGATGAGGGTTCAGGAATGCTGAGGGGAACTTTTCCCGTTGAGCCGGCACCGGAGGCAACTCTGTCCCTCCGGTTTATACAGAACAGAAGGTGGAATAACAGCGTCAGTCCCGCCTTGAGCAGGCTGTGTGGACGGGGCTACTGCAATGCAGAAGTCATGCTGGCCGCTAGCACACCTCCATCTCTCAGTTTACCTTCAGCACTGTGTCCTCCCCCTCCCCCGCCTCTCTCTGTAATACATGCACTGTGGATAATCAGGCAGTTTGAAGAGGGCATAGTCCCTGGCTTCTGTTTCTAGTTACTGTTACTATGTTTACCCCTGGCCCCTTCATCACGTATTTCAATGCGGCCCTTAAAAAAAGCACAAGTATCATCTGTGGAACGAGCCACAGGCATCAGAATGCTCATCCTGTTTTTTCTCAGAATCTCATTTCCTCTGCCGTTCTGACTGCTCATAAACTCCCACACAGCCTTTTCTGCCTCTCTCCCTCCCCTGCAGTAAGGCCTTGGACTGCTATGATGGCACACAAAGTGAAAACCTTATCCTTTTCAAGCATTGTCCTTTGGTATTATGTGTGGTATCTCATATGTGTTTTTTTGTCTCCATAGGTCTACGCACAATGAAATGGAAAAGAACAGGTATGTAGAAATGTACCCATCTGTGTGTGTTTGTGCATATTTGTGAATTGTTGCTGATCCTCTGTTACCATGGACAGTTTCTGTACATTTTGATTTTACTCAGAGTTAGAATTAAAAGAGACGATGGTAAATACATTATTTTCATTTTAGTCCTCAGGATAATCGGGCCATAATTAAATGTTTAAAAGAAAAAAGAAACTGAAAAAGCAAAATGAACATTTTAATTGGTCCAATACTTTGTTCTATGACGTTCCCATCAGCCTCAGCTGTATTTCGTGTTTATTGCTCATTAGCAGATGTTACCATGCTAACATGTGAAACTAAGATGGTGAACATGGCAAACATTATACCTGCTTAACGTCAGCATGTAAGCTTTGACATTGTGAGCAGGTTACATGCTGATGTTAACATTTAGCTCAAAGCACCGCAGTGTCAAAGCACAGCCTCACAGAGCTGCTAGCATGGCTGTAGACTCCTGCTATGAAACACCACATTAATACAATCCTTTTTCAAGATAATGCCACAGCTGTAATAACAGGCTGTGAGGGTTGTATGAATCAAAACATAAACTGCTGTTATTTTGCAGGAGTTTCTGACATTTTAGGCCAGAAAACTAATATGTAATTTATTCATTTAATCATTTAATCCCCGTCACTCTCAGTGCCTCCATCCTACATGTGCTAGGTGATCCAAACCAGCAGCCCAGTGGACAGCATGAATAATATATGGCACGGAGGCCTGTGCCTGGGACTTAGCCCTCTGCATGTGTGCACGATTCTGTGTGTGGAGGCAGCTCAGGCCCAGCAGTAAATCAGAATTACGACCACAGCTCGTCGTATTAAACTTGAGAACATTCGTAGCCTTTAGCCAGTTTCTCCCACCAGTAGCTTGATGATAGAAAGCCATCATGGGCGGATAGTAAATTACTCATGGCGACCCGCTGCCAGCAAAGCCAGAGGAGGGCCACGAGACCCGTCTCCCCTGCTGGTAATATTGCAGTTAAATCTCCCTACACACATTCAAAGTCCTAATTTGTACAACTCCCCTCCCCTGCGTCGTTGCACTCGGAACCAAAAGCATGCCTGTGTGTGGGCGCGCATGTTTACGTCCGCGTAACACGACTCCAGCCACCAGAACGCCTTTTTTTACCTTCCTCCCAGCGGGTCATGAGCAGTTACTGTTGGGGTTCAGAGGGCGAGAGCGAGAGCGAGAGCAAGGACAGTGGAGTGATTTACTGCTGGACCTGTCGTGTGCATTTAAAAAGAACACAGGCGCAAAATGAGGGCACAGGAAAAGTTCAGAGAAAGGTTCTGGCCTTCGTCTGCGCACAGCACGAGCCTGTAGCTCCACACAGACACACACCTCACCTAAAGCCACTCTGAACCAGAATAACCTGTTGGTGATATAGCGCTGTGTGTATCAGCCACGCCCGTAGTGTTGTTTCTATCACTCAGACATAAAGTGACCTGTGCTTTTTCATGAGTCTGCTGCTCGGCAGGGTTTTTGAATTAACTTTAGCTAGCCCTGCTGATTATGTCAGAACAGCCGAGGGCATTGATGTTATGTAATGGCAGTCCTTATGCCCTTTGGACTGAGTCAGCTGAGAAACAGGCACTTGGTTTCAGCAGCTGAACACTGTTTTGTATGTGACTGCATTGGCTATCCTTTCTCTCTGTGTGTGTGTGTGTGTGTGTGTGTGTGTGTCTGTCTGTCTGTCTGTCTGTCTGTCTGTCTGTCTGTGTGTGTGTGTGTGTGTGTGTGTGTCTGTGTGTGTTTTAAAAGGGCAAGGGGCACAGACGGGCTGGCCATCTGGAGCAGTGGGCGTTTTCCTAATGGGCTGCTTGACAATTGGTGCCGATGCAATGCAAAATATACATATTTTAGAATAGTCACCACCCTCTCAAACAAAAGTAACCAAGTCCTGTGTGCTACCAGACAATAACTTTTGATCCAGTTCATTCTAAAGCTTTGTTTGTTCTCGCTTGTGGCATCGTAGCACAAAGGCGTTTATGCTCAACACACTGTTGGTTGTATTTTTCTCTGAGACGCCAGATGGCATATAACTGTGAAAAATGTACCGTGAAAAATCAAGAAGACAATGAATGTAACCAGCAAATCGCCATTGACCGTAAACTCGTATATCATATTCACGGACTACTTTGTCGCCTTTATACAAGCCCTGTATAGAAAGGAGTCAAGTATTAAATGCATTATAAAGAAACAAAGGTTGAAATGCTACAAATCTCGAGTCTTGCACCTTTTACAAATTAAGAAATGAAACAACAATTAAAAACATTTTCTTGTAGAAAGATTCAATGAAGGAACTACTAAATTATAAATATTGGTCGTTTATTTTGTAAAAAAAAATTGTCCGATTGAAATTAATATATTGTTTACATAAATTGTAGCATGGGTTGTGTTGGTGGTGTTGAATAGCTGGCTGGGCTTGGTGGCCCGGTTTAAGAGTCCAGGGCCTTTTTTTTTCATTCCCAGTCCGTTCTATGACAATATATTTGAGTGTGTCCTCTGCCCACAGTCAAATCAGCCCTACCTTCTTTCCATGTGTCCGATTTTGAATAAACTCTTTCCGGCTGCGACGCTCACATCAGGATTAACTGCAGCAGACAATAAATGAGTAGCTCATTCAGTCGGCCCTCAGCTGCCAAAAAAACATTTTTACACTCTCAGGAAGAGTGTGACGTACACACTCCCACTCGCTCGATTCACACAGGCATTCAGACACGTACACACTCCGCCGAGGCTGGAGCTGGAGGTGCGTGTTGTGTAACAGCGGGTCAAGTGGTCGCAAACACCCACCAGACCGTAGCAACTGCCAATGCTGCCAGCTTAGAGCGGCTAGGGGGGAAGAGAGTCGAGATGAGAAATGAAAACGTGAACTGTGTTATAGGACAGCTGATGTTCAGATCTGAAAATATGTCACACACACACAAATTTCAGCACATTTCTGTTTAATTCTTATCAACTGAGGATTTGTACACTGTTCCTCAAAAATCCTAGCATCATTATGTGGTAATGTTACAATGCTCAAGAAGCAAACTGGAGAGTCTCATGACTTCATCCTCACATGTGCAAACCATTTAGTCACTACGGCTTATATGAATGAGTAACTCTAGCATCAAAAAGCAGAAGGACATAAACACATGCACATTGGCTCATAGGGGAAATAGTCTTAAATCAGACTGTTGTAATTTTGTAGTTTGTGTTTTATTTAAGCACACTATTTTAGAGGCCTTTTGTGTTTAGACAACTCTTGACGTTTTAGAGGTTTGGCTTCTATTTTATAGCAAACCAAAAGTCTACAGCCATGCTAGCAGCTCTGTGAGGTTATACTGAGGTACTTGGAGCTAAATGCTAACATCAGCATGCTAACAATGACCGCGTTCACCAACTTAGTTTTCAACATTAGCATGCTAATATTTGATGACCAACATTGCCATCCTTAGAGCAAAGCCTCTAGCATGACTAAAGAACATGTTTGTATTCCTCAAAGTAAGGAATCAAAGAGGGATTCATTTCATATCTAACTGGGAATAGTTTAGTAAAAGTCTGATTATTCTCAAGCTACGTAAGACTTTATGCAGGCTTGCATTAATTACCATTCATTCATAAATAATACCCACTCTGGAGCTTTCAACCACAGTTGTGGACTGGAAGTGGACCTTGAGTGATTTACTTATTAGTTTAATGTCAAGCTACCGTTTCCAAGGCCAAGAATAAACTTGGATATGAAGGCTCGACAAATCGCATGCCTGTTGTATGTAACAGATGTGAAAAAAGCTAATCATGTTTGACAGTTTCTCTCTCTTTGTTTCTTCTCTTCTGTCTTCAGACGGGCACATCTAAGGCTGTGTTTAGAGCGCCTAAAATCCCTCGTTCCCTTAGGACCAGATGCTAATCGGCACACCACCCTCAGCCTGCTGATGAAGGCCAGAGATCATATCAAGGTGTGTGTACTAATGTGTATGTTTGGTTCCAACATAATCAATGCAAAGAGGTAAAGCGAATTTACCTATGAAGCACATTTCAAGTTTCTTTACATAATGAAGTCTTAAAAGAACACAGGTAAGAGAAATAATATGGCCTACAACTTTTTTACAGTAAGAAGTTTCAATAAACAGGTAGAAAGAACAAATGGTATAAAGTAAAAATTACAATAAAAGTAAAAACTTTAAGAAGACAAATAAAACACAAACAATAAAAGTGTAATATTAGTGCAAATTGAACAAAGTGCAATTTCAATTAAAAGGTAGTCATCGACATAAAAGTATTTGGTCTTAAAGTAGTTTCAGTTAGTTTACATCTTAGATTCAATATAATAACTTAATGAACCTTCACCATGTTTTGTTTTGTTCTGACTCTGGGAATAGTTATCTGGCCAGTGGGATTCATATTGAAGAAGTAGGTCAGAAATGTATTAAGACTTTGAGCCATTAAATTATTTGTAGACAAGATTTCTATGTTTTTTTACATAAAAGAAATGGACTCAAGATGAGCATCCACTTTCTTCTTTAGCTCCAAATACAATGATCTCAGTTTAGCCTTTGTTTAACAGAACATTCAGGTTCATTCAACCATTTATTTGGTTATTAGAGCAATGTCAATCAGTGAACGTTCACAATTATGCCAACGGTGTTTTTTTGCATGATTCTGCCTAACAGGGAGCATATAGAGGTTAAAAAGCAGAGACCCAAGGATGGAGCCTTGAGGAACTCCACGTGTCGTGCTAGATCGCTCAAATACTGTCTTGTAGAAAGGACTTAAACCAATCTAGGACCGTGCCAGTCAGGCCAGCCCAGTTTTTTACACTGCAACACAGCAATGAACTTGCAGTCTCAGTTCTGTGGTAGGGTCCAAATCCAAACTGGAGGTCATCAAGACAAGACATGAGGGTAATTTGTTAAGCACTGTGGTGGGTTTGTGAGTTATTTTAGTTTGTTTGAGGGACTGAGATCTCTTGGATAAGTCACTGAGGCATCACACACACACACACACACACACACACACACACATAGAGCAACATTTCTGACAATATCTTTTTCTCTTCCCCGCCCTGCAGAGGTTGGAGGAGAGCGATAGGAGAGCTCAGCATACTGTGGAGCAGCTACAGCGGGAGAGGAGACACCTGAGGAGGCGTCTGGAGCAGCTGGGGGTGGAGAGGACCCGCATGGACAGTACCGGCTCGGCTGTGTCCGACAAGTCCGACTCTGACCAAGGTACACGGACGTAATACACTCACTGCTCTCCATGAAATAGTGATTGTATGAGGTGAATCCAGACGAGAGCAAGAAAACAACATACACTCCCATAAATTACATAGAGCCACGTATCATAACATGATATCAAAGTTTGTTTGTATGAACAATGAAAGTTAGAATAAGGTATTGTCATATTCCCGCAACTATTTCAAACATGGAGAACAAAGTAAAACACAGTGTCTTTAGTAACAGAGAATGGCTGTATCATGAACACATACATGCAGATTGCCTGCTGATGCTGCCTGTACAGTGTTCCTTCGGTACAGGTGCTAGAACAAATGACGAATATTCAATTATCATTCAGACCTATAACAATGTTTGCGGTTCCTTTTTGCTCCAACAGAGGATCTGGATGTGGATGTGGAGGGGACGGACTACCTGCTGGGTGACCTGGAGTGGAGCACCAGCAGCGGGGGCGACTCAGGGGACGAGCGAGGCAGCCTGCGCAGCGGCTGCAGCGACGAGGGCTACTCCAGCGCCAGCCTGCTGCTGCTGCAGGACACTCAGGAGAGGGCCAAGCAGTTAGGCTGCAGCCTATAGACGGCACTGGTCGCTGACCCCAAACTCCCGCTTTTACCCCCTCAACCAATCCCATACCAAGATAGCCTCACCACTCCCTAGTCTCACTCAGACCTTACCATCTCCCCTCCCTCCCCCTTCCCGTCTCCATACATACCAGGACTGACCAAGTCTGAGGCCTCTCGTCCAGCCGGGGCCTCTGCAGACTTTCTGTTCCCACAACGGCTTCCATCCAGACTGCAACACCTCCAAGACATCCGACAACATCCGGCCCATCATCAGCGGCCAGTCATTAGAGTGTCACCCACTCTCTGCTCTGCACCAATCAAACGAGTGGGATTTTAAAGACACTCCGTCTCTCCGTCCATTCATCAGAAAACACAACTTTCAGCCAGAGAATGTTACCACACAATATCCCACTGCCTCTTTTTTCTATGCCTCAAGAGCCATGGGAAGCACTTATGAGATTTCACCCTAACTTCACACATACTTAGACACACACACACACACACACATATACCCCCCTCCATCGCGAGTCCTCCCAAAGGTGTGACACTGACATGATGTGGGGCCTTTTTTCTGCCCCGCCCACCAGGCAACCATCCGTGCATGGAATTTTGCACTTACAATTGCTTTTGTAAACAAAACATTTATTTATTTATTTATTTTTTTCAAATGCTGTCTCTGAAAAACTTAAAGGGCCCCCTCACTACAGCTGTTGCATTAATGTTACAAAGATGAAATGAGTGTTTGAAATGTGTTGAAAAAACAGGCCAGTCGTCTGCTGCGCTGTAGGGACACTAAAGTATGGTACGGTGTGTGGTGTTAAACTGTTTAGGCCGACAGCAATACGTCCTTTAGTACCCAGGAATTGGCAGGCTGGTAACTACCCTGTCATTATTTTGTCCACACCTGCCATTCAGAGGTAAAAAAGTAACACAAAAACAAAACAAAAAAATGTGTGCAGCATGAGATTGTGAAGGGGCCGGGGTGTATGGGAGGGTTTTAGGGGTGGGTTTGATGTTTTACTGCCTCTCTCTGATGACTGTGGCGTTTTTACAGCATCCTTTTTATCATAAATGTGTGTATGTCACGTCTGAGCCTGGTGATGACGGAGGTCACTAGCAGGTTTGGAAACTTTTTTTAAATTCAGGCTGAACGCTGGTATATCTTGGCAGGTGCTGGTACATTGTTTTTGTGCACTACTTCATCACTGCCCCGTTCACCAGGTATAAATAGGAAGGGAAGAGCCGATCTACTGAGAGCAGTCGAGAGACTGGAGCACATTCCATTATAAAGAGAGGACAGGCAGGTAAGATTGAGAGCATCTTTTTTTTTTTTTTTTTTTTTGCAAGAAGATGTTCCTGACAAATATTTATGAAGGGAGGGTTCAGTTTAAGACGAGCTGAGTCAGCCTAAAACAGAACAACAGGCCTTGGCTTTTCAGTGGGAAAACACACATGAAAAGCACTAAAATGTTTAAAAAACACAGATTTTCCCTCCTTTGCCTTGCCTACAAAGCTATTTATTGTTTCTGCAAAAAATGTTAATGTAAATAGTTTACAGAAAGATCTCTATGTCTATCAACAAATGTATTTATTAGATATACTAAATATATAGATGAATATATAGAAATATATTTAATTAGTCAAAGCTTATGGTCTTCTTGTGAGGTTTATTGAGAGTTTCTAATGTGTAGTTTGTTTGCACAGCCTAGTCAACCCATAGAGTATTTAGAAATGTCTCTTGTGCCTCGAGGCTTTTGTGTCGAAAAATGAAATGTTTTCTCTGTGGTTGATCCTAATTTTTAGCTGTTTTCAAAGCCATCTTGCCCTTTAATGTGGGAATAAAAGGACAAAAAAAATCTGAATAATTTATAAAAAATTTGAATTAAAAAGAATAAAAATGAGAGGAGCTGGTGGCCAGGTTGAGCGGTGGTGATGATTCCTCTGGCAAAGCTGTGTTGCCCGTTAGCACATCTCCGTGCCTATAAGAACCTCAAACAAAATGGCTGCTCAGCACTTTGTTTGGTTCAAAATCATCGCGGGCAGGAAGAGGATTGCAGCTTTTTGAATGTAGATGTCCTCATCCCTGCAGTGTAGCATCACGGCGCCAAAGGAACATCCCTGCTCCTGCTTTTCCACTGCTTGCAAATCTCAATTAAAGCATGAAGATGAATCAGAAAAAAAAAAATAGACCTAGAAATGTTTAGTGTTTGATTGTGGAATGCTGCTTTTTTTTTTTTTTTTTTTGGTCAATTTGAAACTTTTTTGAAAAACGGAGAGGTGCTGTGTTGCCTTGTAATAAGGGGGAAGGACTAAAGGGGACATGTAATGAACATGAGGTGTGAGTGGGCAGTTTTGTTCACTGAAATGCCATCTGTTGGTGTGTGTGCATGTGTATACAGTATGTAAGTGCGTGTGTGTGTGAGAGTGTGTTTTGTCACTGTCTTCAGAGAGAAATCTATGGGGTGGTTGAGGGTGGGTGGTTTTAAACAAAACAAAAAAATATAATTGTAAGGCTAAATTTCTGTTCATTTGTTTACTAGTTAAATGCAAAAAAAAAAAAAAAAAAAAAAAAAAAAAAAAAAAAAAAAAAGTCCCTTTACAAAGACTTCATGTATTCACATAAGCATTAACGTCTGTCTATAGGAGGAAACTGTTTTCTCCTATTTTCCATCCATGGCTTGTTGTCGGTCTTCCGCCAATCTACGTGTGCTTGTGTGCTTGTGTGCGTGTTTCCTGTATGCGTGCATGTGCTCGCACAGGTATAAAAGTGTGATCGTGACTCCCACATGCTGGGTTGGTATCTACGGTGCAGACGAGGCAGGTATGCGTGGTGGGGCAGCGTATGGGTCACATGCATACTGCTGCTCTTCACCTCCACCCTTCCTCCACTCTAACAAGGACCCTGGTGCTCTCAGCGTCTGCCTTAAAGAAGCAGGTGTGGAATCTCTCAAAGAACAAAACTACAGTCAGACCAGTTGTTTAAGCTACAGGTTTCAGCTTCAGGGGGAACTTGTGTTCATGTGTATTTGATTTTTTTGCACATTTAGTCCCCTGCATACAAAGCGGCTGATAATGCCTTAAAAACAGACACGACCCTACAGAACTACATGATATGTATGTGTATATATGATATATCGACATGTATCACAAGGGCCATTCCTTTTCATTGTGAACGTCACAGACGTGGTGCTTTCATGTGTAACACAGCAACACACACACACAGCAACACGCCGCTCCATAGCTCCATGAACATCGTCGTCGCCTGCCGCCTTTCTCCTCAGAAAGGTCACATGTATCTTTATCGAACAATAACTTAAAAGGAGGGCGTTTTGTGCACTTACTTTTTAAGAATTGGATAATTTGGACACTGTCGTCTAAAGAAATCACTTAAAATGTGGAGAAAAAAAACTTTGAAAATGAATCGTGGAGCAGCAATTTGTATTTGCCATTGATATTAAAGGAATAAAACATTTGAAACCCTTGTTTACCTACCTATCACCTTGTCATTGTCTTAATTTGTGGTTCAAAGCCTGCAGAGTTATTGTATTCGGGGAGCAAATGAAGGTTTTAACCAGGGAACCCAACACACCAGTTTCTCATAAAATGAATAATCTCCATTTAAAGGTTGAATAGACATTTATTTTTCACACAGCAGATGAAAGAAAGCCTCCACGGGTGGCTTGATCCTCGTCAGCAATCCAGTGTTTTTCAGAGTAATCTGTTGGCCAAATCCCAGGTTTGTATGATCACAGCCATCTGACTGCTGCTCAATAACCAACACACACAGCCATAAAAAGAGAAGAAAGAGGGGGATGAGCATCCCATATCCCTTCTGGAGATGCCTAGTTGCTGCGGGGGAGGGGAGCCAGAGGAAAAGCCTTTTTTTTTTCTCCCATCATGGGGAGTCCTAGTGCATTGTTAGCTCCAATACCATTTAAATATATTGTATGTCATTACAAGCAAATGGATTATTTCAATCATTATTGAAGAGCCTTATAGTCAAGTGTCATGTCAGATGTATCAACCGTGTTCCATAATTTCATATTATTCTTAAAAGGTCATAAATTAGCAAGATAACATTATATGAATCAGTTATTTCAGTTAGTTTAGCAGCTAATCTCTGTTTAAGAAATAATGGGGCTATCAATCCTATTTAATAACTATTTTAAAGTAATGATCTCAAAGATTTTCGTGCAAATCTGTTAACACACAACCTTTTAATATGCATAAATAGACGAGCAAAATAACCAAATACCTGCAATTATTTGTATTAATAGAGTACAAACATTTCGTTTTCTGTTTCTGGTTGTTCCATATCAGTACACAACTCAACCTTTTAGCAGTTGAAGGCTATCAACAAATACCAGATAATGATACGTCCTTTAACATTAACCGTGTTTGAAAGCAGAGCTGTGTGTCGCCTGTAGACAGTACAGTGTCGAGGTCATGACAATGAGTCCGCTGTGTGGTGGGGGAGGTACAGCAGGGTCAGGGCTGTCAATGAAAGGCTTGAGAGAGGATCAGCACAATGAGGTGGACAGAATGGTCTCCATGGGCTTGACTAGCTATTGTGCACATTCTGGACACACTGAGGTGATTTCCATTGTTGACATTATGTTCTTTCCTGCAGACTCAAAAACACTGTGACTTATTTTACAAAGGAGTTAACACATTTATCTATCTATCCATCCATCCATCCATCCATCCATCCATCCATCCATCCATCTATCTATCTATCACCATCATATCTATCTCTCATCCAGATCTATCTATCTATCAATAATATCTATCTATCTATCTATCTATCTATCTATCTATCTATCTATCAAATATCCATCCATCCATCCATCCATAATCCATCAACTATCCATCCATCCCATCCATCCATCCATCCATCCATCCATCTATCTATCTATCTATCTATCTATCTATCTATCCACCATCCATCTATCCATCTATCCATCCCCGATCATCTATCTATCTATCTGGCCTGGAGATCTGTCTATGCCTATCTATCTATCTATCTATCTATCTATCTATCTATCTATCTATCTATCTATCTATCTATCTATCTATCTATCTATCTATCTATCTATCTATCTATCTATCTATCTATCTATCTATCTATCTATCTATCTATCTATCTATCTATCTATCTATCTATCTATCTATCTATCTATCTATCTATCTATCTCAGTGTTGGTATATGATAATCCTTCCTTCCATCTTACTGTAAAGCACTTAAAAGGAGTCCACGAAAAGAGACACACTTTAGGTTTAATCTGCACATGAAACACGAGACGGACACCGCAATGCAGCTTAGACTGAGCCAAGCAAACCAGGCTCCCGCTGAGTGTATTAACAAAGCCTACCTGCCGCTGTGTGTTTAGAAATGTCATTGACAGTAACAGAGTTGTTTAAGGAGGAGCGTTTGTTTGTGTCAGGGTCACAGGCCTACTGACCCACCTCTCCATGTGTTGCTGGTCAGATTAGTCAAATCAAGCAGCTTATCCGGGACCTGTACACGCACCTTTCTTTGACCTTCGTCCTCGGACTGCCCTGACCTATCTTGCGGCCTCACACCTACGAACAAGCACACATGCGAACGTGCAGTTAGACACATAGTGCAGGGAACACACCTGCATGACACGCACACAAACAAAAAGGCATCTCAATCAAACAGCAAATGACATGTGAGTGTAAACAACACAGCAAAAGGCGGACAATTGAGGTAGTACTTAGCAATAGAATCACTTATAAGCTTCAAGTCACAAGTGGAGAGCAAATAATGACTGCCTCCACCTCTTTTAGCTTTCTCTCTCCACACTGATGGTGTCATTTTCCTTCTTTAAACACTTTAACCTGTTTTGCTGTTTACTTTGACAATTGTTAACCTCACGTTATGTTCTAAGTATGACATTTTGACATGTCATGGCAGAAAAAGAACAGGTCACTGAACAACATGTACACACACTGTTTTGTTGTTTTGGACGGTGTGTTTGGCTAACAGCTAACAGAACTATCAGTACACTCTGTTTTATTGTTTTGGATGTTGTGTTTGGCTAACAGCTAACAGCTAACTGAACTATCAGTACACAAACTGTTTTATTGTTTTGTAATGTTGTGTTTGGCTAACAGCTAACAGCTAACTGAACTATCAGTACACAAACTGCTGAGTACATCACCACTACGCCGCTGCTACGCATGCAGAAATCTTGTGGAGTTTACTTTTGTTTTTAGCAAGATTATATGAAATGTCTTAATCAACGACTTCGAGACAATTGCCTGCATACATCCCCGCTTGTTTTTGAGCTTGAATCAAGTTTGTTTTACGACGATTTACCGTCCATTAGTGTCTAGTCGGAGGGTTTGCCAATTGTGGGTTGTTTTCATTCAATCATACAATACAGTTTACTGAGTGCATCTTTCTAGTTGTAGCTATACCTGTACCTTTAACTAGTCAAAATGTCTGTGGTGGGGAAAAAAAAGTGTAAATGATAGCTTTGGATAATCACATGATCGTTTTCTTAAATTTTACCAGTCTAAATATCAGTATAGCAGTTTAATCCACAGGAATTAGACTATGGGACAAAACAAACTCTGTATGAGTGGAAATTAGCTCATTATGACAATCCAACTTGAGTAATATATTGCTCTAATGAGTTTGACAATAGATATGTTATCAATCAAACTGTATCATCCACCATTTTGAAGCCGGTCCACAATGTCTCACTGGAAACTGATTTAAAAGATCAATGAGCAGTAGATCGCACATATCACGTTACATATCCAAAGTAAACACATTTATCTGAGCCTCAGTGGATTTCATCACCTCAGTAGAATTCCTGCAGTAGCCGAATACAAGTGGCTGAGTGACAACTGCCTTACTTGATCATCCTCCGTCACCGCTGACAGCTCAGATTAAGAGACAGATATTTGAATGTGTGTTTACGTGTGCTTTGCATGTGTGTGTGTGTGTGTGTGTATATGCAAACAGATGGAGGAGATCGTCTGCATGCCGGAGAGAGGCATCCCGGGGGACCTGAGAGAAGAGAGCACATCAGACAAGATCAGTGCATCACGGACAGAACAAAAGCGAGGAGGCTGAGTGGCCTGTATGTGACACGTAGTAAAGCTCTTCACAGAAACCCTCGCTCAGTGAGTAACACCTGGCATATCAAAGCACCAAAGGGAAACGAGTTTCAAAGGATGAGGGCTGCTGGAGAGTGTTTTGTGTCGGGACGATCTGGGAATTTCTGAGTTATTGGATGCCATTATATATGGAAAGAAAAATAGTGCCACTCAAGGATTAGACATCAAGATCTACATCACAATAGTTCCCTTTCAGCACTGAATGCAATAAATAAGTCTATCAAACTAAATGGACAGAGGTGGACCACACTAACTGAGCCATATTCAATGATAGTGTTGTTTTCTTCAGACTCATTCTGAATCTTATGCTGCAGTTGAACAGCTGAAGTGTGCTGCCTTCCATGTGGAACAGTGTTTACAAGTCTATTAGCTGAAACCACAGTGAGAATACTGTGGCTGTGCAGCTAGTACGGCAGGACGAGAAAGGTTAGAGTAGCAGGCTGGTGAAGGGAAGGTAACTATGTTTGAACTCCACTGGGTGAACATGGTTAATAAATAATATTCTTTCCCCACCCTCAGCATATGGTATTACAGCATGCAGAGTGAGGGACGTAATATGTCTTTCACTCCCTACCAATAGGTGATATTTATAGACTATTAAAGGTTTAAGATCCAGCCACATTCTCCAAACAAACAAACAGACGTTTTCAACCCTCCTAATAGGTCCACACAGTCTAAATTTACTGTCACCAGCTACAAAAGCCAATTATATACTAACAGGGCTAGAGTACTCTGAGAAACGATCAATCTTATGATCACGAGTGGCGTAGGCCTTCAGTTTTCGTTAGCCTTTTGTGTGTTTACTGTGACACTAATTGGGGGCTGTATGTTCCATTTTGTCTTGTTTTTTAATTAAATCCAAAATGGAGAAAACAGCTATTCGTTTCGTCCTCCCCAACACCAGGAGCCATCTTTGTCTGGAGGATCAGGGGCAGCTCCAAAGATTGGACGTTCAGTTAGCAGAGCTGTAGCAACTTCAATTGACCCTTTGGTAGCCCTGCCCCCCTGCTGCTGCTCCGCCAGGCTGTCAGAGCTACCATGGAGACCAAACTGTCAATGACTGCACATGAATAAAAAATAAAAGCTTGATTTCAGAGACTAGCAGACAGAAACGTATGACTAAGATAAATGGAATGCAGCCAACATTGTCAGCTTTTCTTAGATCTTCAAAATGTTTGCTGTTTTAAAAAAAGGTTTATTACGTTGCATACACTCTACGTGTCTGTGTTTTTTCCTCTTTACTTTGAAGAGGATACATATAATATATATATATATATATATATATATATATATATATATATATATATATATATATATATTAGAGGTCTTTTTTCTTTAATCCATATGCCATTGCTACAATCCCTGAAAGCTTCCTGTCTGTTTCTGCTGGAAGAACAGCGCCCTCTTCCTGTTTATTGTTGACACCACAGCATATTTCATGTGAAGTCCAACCAGTGGCCCTGTCTGCATGCAAAATCAGTTTATCTTCTGCTCAAGGCTGTTAACTGCGGTCCTGTTTCTCATAAGTCATTGCACTTTTTGCTCAGTATTAATATTGTTGTTGCTTATTGATGCAAAATCTCTGCACATTGCACCTGTACAATAAGCTGAAAGTCAATTTATGACACTTTGAACAGTGATATGATGCTTTCATTAGAATAAATTGAGTAAAGGCGGCATCTCTGCTGTTACTATGCTGTTTGGGGACTACTTTTAGGGGACAGAGAGGCTGAGCAAGACACATAATGATAGAAATCAGGCAGTTCTAGCTATCTGTCATTTCCTGCTGAGTCAACGGCACAGACTGCCAAAATGAGCAGCCAAGGTATCTCTCTCTCTCTCTCTCTCTCTCTCTCTCTCTCTCTCCGTCTCTGTCACAAACACACACACACACACACACACACACACACACACACACACACACACACACACACACACACACACACACACACACACACACACACACACAACACACAAGCACATGCACACACACACTCAGTAGGGTTTTCATGTCTTTTGGGGACATTACATTACTTAAATTCAGTTCCTGGAGACTTATCCTAATGATAACCTCAACAAGCCTAACCCTAACCCTTAACAAAGTCTCCACCCTAAAATGTTAGGATTAAAGTTATGGGGACCTGCAATTTGTCCACAAAGGGAAGGTGAGTCTCCACAATGTGACTGTGTAAACAGATTTATGTCCTCACAACATACAGTCTGATTTCTCAGTCTTGATGAACTGAACTGTATTTTTACTCCTCACTGTGAAGCTGAAATGTGAGCTGTGTGAACATTGTGTTTGATTGTCTGCAGTGGTGCTTTAGATGAGGAAAACTGTCGAGCTGAATGACCTTGGTGGCAGACCAATACCAAGACCAAGTCTATTATAGACCTGCAGGCCCCTGTCTGTAAGCCTTAATGCATGATTATTTGTCTATATTATATCCACAGTCATTTCTACACAACTATTCACTCAGGACAAAATCCTAACACTTGCCTGTATAACAAAATAAAGTTCACCAGCACCACAAACTACATCCTCTAAAATGATCATACAGTTAAATAAATTCATCTCTAAAACAAATCTAAAAACAAAAGCTGAACATAATAACCTCACAAGAGATGTACTGCAGGACTGTTGGGTTGGACTGGATTAGTTGGAGAACCTTTTAAACTGGCTACTGCGTCTGTTTTGCAGGTGAAGGCAATGACTTCAGTATGAAGAAGTTATAACTTAACAAAGTGGTACCCTATAATAAGAGGTAAGGATGTGTCTCTTGTGTCCACGTGCTCAGCATCAGCTCATGTCTGCTGCACAGGTGAAGCACCACACTGATGCTTGATCCCCCTCTAGTGGTTAATATATGTAAGTAAAAAAGAAAAAGACTCATTCCAATGTCATGTATTTACAATGTTGACATTGTTTACTTTGCTTACTTTGTCTCAAATCCTATATATAAAAGACAAAATTGATATATTATACATATTGACATGATTGCAGTTTTCTGGTCATAAATATCACTGTCTTGAATAATCTATCTGAGATTGGACCACATTAATATGACAACACAAAAACAAGAATTAAAGACTGACTGTCGTGTTTTGTAATGGATACGTTGTTGCTGCGTAATACCTTCTCCTTCTGTGTTGATTTAAGGCCTGATAAAGCAGTTGACTTCTGGTATCAAGAAAAACTGTATTTTTTTCAAGTGAAAATACTATTTTACACAAAAGAAAAAGCATTATTGTTGCGATTACTTTTACTTAGCTCTTTCTTCGTTCCCATGTAACAGTAGAATAAACAGAAATGGCCCGTGGAGATTCAGGATGACTTGGCAGTGGGTGTGTTCACTGTTTGGGCTGATTCCCAGGCTGGCAGTGTGAACAGGAGCACGAGAGGCGCCTTGTGTGGTGTTTGGAGGTGGTGAAGCTGCAGTCCTGTGGGTGGGGGTGGGGGGGGGGGGGGGGGGTTCTCTCCTTTGCATGGGCGTGGTCCTTCTCCTGCCTCCAGCCTGGATCAGGACCAAGGCCAGCGACAGCTCTCTGCAGCACTTAAACACCACACAGGCATGACATGACTTTTTTTTTTTACCAACAGAGATACTGTTTCTCAGGTAAACTATATATAAATCACATTTGGATATAATGTAAACTCAATAAAGGATCAACTTTCATCCACATTTGGTTATCTGGGGAATCTGCTTTACACATTGTAAGGGAACATGAATACTTATAGTTCAAGTTATCCAAGTTATAGAGTTAAAAATGCTGATTGTTGGTGCTTGTGATGACTTTTAACGAGCACTGCAGTGTTTCTAACTTTGGAAGAATCATAACTTTATATTATACTCATATATATATATATATATATATATATATATATACATGTTTGTTTTGTTGTGACAGAATATGTCTTTGACCGACATCCAAATTACAATCTACCAATCCGTCTCGTTCCGGAGATGCAGAAGAAACTGCGATGATGGGGGAACAAAAAGAACCAGGCCACTATAATGAGTCTCATCCCGTATTCCGATATTGCGGAGGTCGGTGGGGTGGGGGATGGGGGGATGGGGGGGGGGGGTATGGGATGGGATGTGGGCGGCTGAATGCAGACTGCAGCATCAAAACACACACACACACACACACACACACACACACACACACACACACACACACACACACACACACACACACACACACACACACACACACAGACTCTGGCGCACAGCTCCCCGCATCGATCCCATTCGCCATTCTGCTGGGACAGCAAAGGGAAAAAAAAAACTGCAATGACAGTGGACAGTGTGGGCGAAGGTAACATGAGAGAGTCCTGTGGGATGGCACATGTACTGAGGGGAAAAAAAATGAGATTAAACGTGATTCTATTATGATGTGATTGTATTTGAATGTCATTAAGAACATGGAAGGAAAGAGCGACTTAATAACTTAATGAAAGTGAGCTTCACTAAGGTCTCAATAAAGCCCATAAACAAAACATGTTCCTCATCTAGTTACTGTGTGTTGATGGCTGAGCCACAAGGCAGCAAAGAGGAGCTGCATGAGTGACTCGTGTCTCCCCAGAGGGTGGAGGCTTTCTGCTACAGCTTGCAGGTTTCCCCTCATCTTCTATTGTCCCTGCGTCAAATGATGCGCCGGCGCCTTCACTATAAAAGCACCTGTCCGGGCCAGACATCACTCGCATCTCACTCCCTCTCTCACCCTCACACACTTCTGAACTCCACTCACTCTCTCTCTCTCTCTCTCTCTCTCTCTCCGGGTAAAGGAACCATGAGTTACTCCAGCGACATTTACAGCAGCAGCTCCTATCGGAAGATCTTCGGAGATGCCCCCCGGTCCGGACGCACGGGGATGGGCAGCAGCAGCAGCCCGTCCCGGCCTCACACTGCCGGATACCGCAGCAGCAGCAGCAGCCACCGCACCTACGGGTCCCCCTCCGGGATGCCCTCCTCCTCCTCCACCAACTACCGCAGGTCGGCGGCGTCCGGACGCGTCTTCTCCTCCATGCAGGACTCCTCCATGGACCTGACGCAGTCCACCGCGGTCACCAACGAGCTGAAGATCATCCGCACCAACGAGAAGGAGCAGCTGCAGGGCCTCAACGACCGCTTCGTGTCCTTCATCGAGAAGGTGCACAACCTGGAGCAGCAGAACAAGGTGCTGGAGGCGGAGGTGACCATGCTGCGGCAGCGCAACAACGAGCCGTCCCGCCTGCACGAGCTGTACGAGCAGGAGATCAGGGAGCTGCGGGCGCGCGTCGAGGAGCTGACCCACGAGAGGAGCCAGATGCACATGGACTGCGTGCAGATGAACGACACGCTGGAGCGGGTGAGGGAGAAGCTGGACGAGGAGAGCAAGCTGCGAGAGGAGGCGGAGAACACCCTGAAGGGCTACAGGAAGGACGTGGACGACGCCACCCTGTCGCGTCTGGAGCTGGAGAAGAAGGTGGAATCGCTGCTGGACGAGATCGCGTTCCTCAGGAAGGTCCATGAGGAGGAGCTGCAGGAGATGCAGGCGTCTCTGCAGGCCACTCAGGTAAACACCGAAACAGTTTACTGTTATAAACTTCTTCACTTCTGGATTTGACTCAATTGAACATATTCATATTGTTTTTAATATGAGCCCAATATATAATTCAAAGACTCCTAAATCACATAAAATGAGATAGATCTTTATTAATACCTATAAGAAAATGAGTTTCATTAAAGATCACAACACAAGAATTCAAATATAAGCATATACAGTAGTCGAGTGTTTGGACACACCTTTTCTATGTCCTCTAGTTTGTCTTAAATATCACATCCACACATGTTTTACCATAAGCCAACATGAATGATATATTGCTTTATGGAACTTTGCTATATTGATATACTTTGATATATTGCTTTATGGCTTGTGGACTGACTTTACAGTGACCATATCAAACTTGATGGGAGGTTATCACCTGCATTACCTAATGACGTCAATAGACTTTAACATTCACCAGATCAAATTATTCCTAGAAATGACCAATTCACAGGTAATAATACTGAAAGACTCAGCTCCACTACACCTGTTTGTTTAGGCTACTGTTTCTATATGAGCAAGTTTCCCACAGTTTCTTTTTTTTTTTCTGTGCAAGACAAACTGCGTCCCCCTCAAATGTAACATTGCGCATTTAATGGCACTGCAGTTCCGTTTCCCTGCAGTCCCTCCTCCTCCTCCTCCTCCTCCTCCTCTTCCTCTCATAAATCTGAGTTTTTCGAGGGTCCCTGCTCCGCCACGCCCCCTTCTCCAACTTTAAGATGATTTCTAGGCTACAAAGTATTCCGTAAATCTGAGTTCTCTGTGGTAATATTAAGTGGTTTTCATTTTACACTTCAAATATAAATACTCTAAACTTTAGTCTATTAGACTAACTGGCTAAAATGTTTGTGTGTAATGGCGACATGTTTCATTAAAGGAGGCGAGAGAAGGTGGCAGAGGGGAGAAGGGGGGGGGGGGGAGAAAGATGCGGAGAAATAGCGCATAATCCAGGGGTGTGGTCGTCCCAAAGGGGCAAATTGCCAGACAAACCCCATGAACTACACTAGCAAGCAGTTATTTGTGTAGTTTACAAGCTAAACTGTTTTTAACGGCAGAGCAACAGTGAAAATACTTGCATTGATGTGACAAAAAAATAAGTTTTGGTATGTGAGGTATATGGTTTATGAGGTCAGCAGCACTGATTTATTGAGAATAAATCAATTTATTGAATGTGAGGTATAAGTAACTGTTAAATCATGCGGTGGAGTTATGGTTGCTGGGTAGATTTCTCCAGGGTCTCCCCTCTTCCCTGCAGGGAATAGTATTGCCATGTAAGCTATTGACAGCACAGCTTACATGGCAGCAGAGAAGTCCGAGTCAGCAGTTGATTCATCAGTCCTGCAGCAGCGCATCAACACACTATACATATACGTGTCACCAGAAGAGATACAGTCTAACTGTAGGAGGGTGTGCACTGAACACAGCTGGAACCGTCAGAGGAAATGTAATTTATCTATAGGCAGCTTATGCTTTATTACATATCAATACATCACATTTATGCATTACATTATTTAAAACAGTTAGATTATACATTTGTGTCTGAGTTTGAATAGTATAAAAAGCACATTTCCAAGTTCACTGTTTTAGTCAGACTGGTCAGTTCGTTAGTTACAGGTGTTTTTGTCATCTCTCTTTAAATTCAATAAGTTTAGCAAACCGGTGTGTTACACTATCTTCAAATTACAGTCCCTGCTTTTCAAAGAGCAGTCACCAATAATCGGTTTTATCAACTTAATATAATGTATAAACATCAAGCAAAAACAGTACACTAAAGAGTTTAAACAGAATGTAAACAATTGTGCAGTTTACTTAATGAATACTCACATACATAGTGTGTATTCTAGAAAATATATGGCTTATTGAATATTAAAGTTTTATTTGGTGCTGCATTATTTCACAGATGTTACTATGTTTAAAACTACTACCAACAAGTACTTGTATTAAAATGTACGGTGTGCTCTCCGTTTACCCCCTCTCCTACATCCAGGTGTCCGTGGAGATGGACATGAGCAAACCGGACCTGACTGCGGCCCTGAGGGACATCCGGGCTCAGTACGAGAACCTGTCGGCCAGGAACCAGGCCCAGGCCGAAGACTGGTACCGCTCCAAGTTCAACAGCGTGAACGAGGCCGCTGCGCGCAACCAGGACGCCGTCAAGCACTCAAAGGAGGAGCTGGGCGAGTACCGCAGGCAGGTGCAGGCCCGCACCCTGGAGATCGAGGCCCTCAGGGGCCACAACGAGGCCCTGGAGAGGCAGATTGCCGAGATGGAGGATAGACACAGCAACGAAATGGGAGACATGCAGGTACGACAATAACCCATGGTAGACAGATGTTTTTATGCATGTTAATATTTCATTTAACTTTATTTAAGCAGGTAAGGGAGACGTTTGGTAAATGGAGACCTGCATGGACGAGATCACATCATAAAAGTTTGCAGACTAAACAAAGCAAGCAAAAATCAGGCAAATATCATGTTCCTCATAAAGGTAAAAGTAGGTTACAACAGAAATAATTAACAATTGGGTCATTTTTCCAAAGAATTAACAACAGTCCTGAATTCTGCCAGAGACTCATCCAGTTAAGTCTCAAGGACACAGTGGATCCTGATGAAGGACACAACCTGGTTATGTGTCTTTTATGATTCACTTGAAAGCATGAACTATTAGTATTTCATGATATGATTATGTGTATGTGTGTGTGTAGGATACCATTCAGCAGCTGGAGGCAGCTCTGCGTAGCACCAAAGGAGAAATGTCCCGTCACCTGCGTGAATACCAGGACCTGCTGAACGTCAAGATGGCGCTGGATATTGAAATCGCCGCCTACAGGTGAGCTACATTACAAACAATACCACCATAATCAGTTTGGGAGATTGCTTTTACATTGTGCAATACCTTGTTCCCCCAGCTTGCTTATTTTAAATATTCATACAAAGAAGAAAAATGTATTTATTGTATTTTGCAATTTATTTTTTTGCAACTTTGGCTCACAGGTCAACTAGTCAGGGCAAATGAAAACTTTTTTTTCTTCTCTTTCTGTTGACAGATTGAATTGTTTATGATTTCAAAGACAAGTTTTCAGATGATATAATCTTTACAAGTGTCCTAAAAAAATGCAGTCAATACTACAATGAGTTTCACTTCCACTCCAGAATTTATTTTAAGCATTTTTAGAATTAAACTGTCCTGCAGTGTCTGGATGTCTGGTTTTTAAGATGCATAGTGTACAACTGTATATATATACCCCTCTCTTTCTACCCACAATCCTTGTTTATCTCAATAGTAAACTGCCCCCCATTTGAAATGTTTGCAATGTTAATCTGATAGTCCCTCTCTGTTCTTCTCCCAGTGTAATAAAATAGATAAATGGAAGTGATACAAAGTGAAACCTTACAATAATCTAACTCAGCATTTGTGGTAATGTTCTGGGACAAAATACCAAAAACAGAGCAGAGGTGCTGCCACTGATACTCCAGAGACATTCGATCCCTCTGCAGAGAAACACTGAGATAATTTTAGTAAGAAAATCAGACTATAGTTGGCGTCATCTCTTGTCTGCCTCTCTTTCTGTCCGAGCAGGAAGCTGCTGGAAGGCGAGGAGTGCCGCCTCAGCTCCGTTGGCGGGGCCGCGGTCCAGTCCAGCTACCAGGGCTTCTCCTACATGTCGGCCCGCAGCTACAACCTCGGAGCCTACAGGAAGCCTGAGGCCAAGCCCGAAGAGGAGGAGGAGGAAGAGGCCGAAGGCGAGGTGGAAGAGGAAGAGGAGGAGGGAGAGGAGAACGAAGAGGAGGGAGAGGAGGGAGATGACCAGGAGGAGGGCGAGGGTGAGGGAGATGACCAGGAGGAAGAAGAGGAGGAGGAGGATGAGAAGCAGAAAGAGAAGGATGAGAAGAAGGAGGGCCCCGCCGGCAAGACCAGCAAGAGCTAAACTGCTAATGTCAACATCACCTTCATCATTATCAAAAACACGCTCCTCATCCTCATTCCAATCACCTATATGGATCTGGTCTCTGCTCACATCATCTCTGTCAAACACATCTCTGCACACCGTCGGTGTTTTTCCGTCTCTGTTTGCTCTGTAATTCAGAAGTGATTAAACTGTATTTAGGTGGAGAAGGAGCTTTAGAAGGAAATGAATGTATTACAATGAGAGAAGAGTTTAAGTCATAAACACACTCTACAGAGGTTGTCATCATTTTACATCACATCAAAGGATGTGCAGAAAGCTAGCATGATGCCACAAATGATTATTCCTCACGTGAAGCAACAAAAAATGTGCCATTAATGATCAATAGTTAGAGTTAAGAGCAATCAAAAACCTTGAAAGTAACATTATTGTCAGCACACAGACTTTAAGAAAAAACGCACAGACTAACAGCCAGTCCAACTTTTACGGTGCTATTTGATTTTTACATATAAAAGTTGGAGAGTACTGTAGGTTAAAGGAGAGTTTATCTTAGACCAGCTCATTCCTGAATGTCAGCTTGGTACACAGAAAAGCTTGTGTTGGAGTCAAACCCCACATCTCCCACAGAAGGTGAATGCTTTTCACTCCCTCTTTCTTCCCCAACTCTCCATGGCTCTCTAGTTCTACATCTCATCCCACCATGACAAACGGAAAGGTACCACTTAACATTTAAGCCTCTTTCTCATTCTCTTTAATTCACTACAGTGTCACAGCATGGCAATAATGGGGCTCAGAGAAACTGTATATACAAATGTGTTGGGAGGGTGGGTGGTGTTTTTCCAGTTGCTGGAAAGGAGGAGTGCTGCAGATTCTCCATGAGGAAGTGCATTGTTAAGAATGAAAAAATGTAGAGTTTAAATTGCCGCTATATATATATATATATTTTTGATTCTTTGATTGATTCATTTGTCAAGGAATTTAACGGCCACCATACCTCTCAGAGTTTAATATTGATCTGCAAGTCAACAACCCTTTTTATTTCTCCCCATACAAATGTAGTGGTGCTTTTGTTTAATTTAGCTGGATGAAGGATTTGAGGTGAAGGTAAGCGTGGCTGTCGGTGTCAGGCAGCTGATGGTGACACTGACGGCCCTCAGCTCTGACTATAAGTGGCAGGTGGTGCAGAAGCCACAGGAGTTATGGCTGAATGGTACGGAGTCACATATAAGGGCTATTTTCACCGTAACCCCTTCTATCACTTTGCTCTGAACTCTTTTATTTCATCAGTTCATCCTCTGGGATTTTCAGTTTGACAAATGAATCAACCAATGGGCATGAATGCATGGCCTGACTCTTCGAGCTTGAATATCTGCTGGATGGGATTGATTTTTTGCTTGTTGTGTGTTTCAATTAAAAAAAACTTGCCTTAACCATGACTGAAAGTTAAGATAAAAGATGTGTTCCCCTCCATCTCACGTGTGTCCTGAGAGGCTGAGGAGTGCTGACACTTTCCAGACCTCTGCTATACAACTGTGACTGTATACGTGCTGCTATCTCATGCAGTGATATTCCACTCAAAGCCAAATAAAGACATTTATTAACCAAACGTTCCCTGCATCTCTGCTTCTTTAATGTTGTGAGATAAAACTGACATTTATGGAGAAAAATATAAATTATAACATTCTTCCACTGGGATTTGGTACCTTTTTTTTCATATTTATATACATATGTTCATACCTGCAAAGGTATTAATCTGGAGTAGTAGATGGCACAGCATGCCTTTGTGCCATCATGGCACATTGGACCTTATACAAGAAAAAAATCTGATTATTAGTCAACAAACAGGGACAAATAATTTGAATGGATAAAAAAATGTGGCAGCTTCACATTTCTTTTTCCTTTATTTGTCAAGGACGGTTGTGTTATGCATTTCTTTCTTATCTTCTTCCACAGTCCAAATAGACAAGCTAGCATGAATAATGAAAAGTCGCCAACAGACGTCTCTGGTTCTCGTCGCCTTGAAGGTTTTATTCTTGCACAATGTACCAGGACCTTGAAACCAAAGCAGCAAAATGAAATTCATCATAACTTTTACAATTTGTGCTTTTCCTACTGTGACATGTCAAAAAGGCTTCTTTGGAAAAGGCCTACTGATGTTTCAATTATCACTAACATATTCAGGTCTGGATCAGTTAAAGGTGTCCACTTATTTACGTTTACTCACTCAGAAGTACAGTAATACAAACTGTCTACCTCCAGTCACAATCTGCCTGCCTCCTCAGCTTTTAAGGCTGAAGTGGACACCTCTGCGTTGATGGGTGGAGCTGCATAATGTCTGCCGGGTGTTGCTATCGGCTCATCTCAGCTCCTGCCTGCCGGCACCCAGAGGTGAAAGATGGAGCTGGCTAAGATGGATGGCAGTTGCCAACGCGGGCCCACCAGCACAGCTGCTCAAACACTCCTCTGTGTGAGTATGTGTGTGTGTTTGTGGGTGTGCTTGTGTGGGAGGGAGAATCAGCACAGCGGTAAAAACATTATCAGCACTAACAGACAATCAATAAATCCGTCTGAAAAGCAGGGGGTAAGAAGAAAGGACAAATGTTTTTAGCTGAAGTATTAAATGAAAAGGAACACAATCCAGTTTCAGGGAAAGGAAATGCAACGTGATACAACAGAGTAAAGGAAATGCTTCTCTGGCTGTGCAACAATCAATGAGACGTTACATCACCATCACGATGCATTAGAGATAAGGATCTCTGTATTGAGTTTGACTGCACATTTGCATCTTTTAGTGTATTTCTATCCAACGGTCATGATTTATGCTGAGAGTTTGATGAGAAGATGTCTCAGAGAGAGTCCGATAAATCTCATCTTACTCTCTGCAAGTACACATATAAGCGTGTTTCTCTAAGTGTCAAACGTTTCCTTTAAATGATACATCATTCAAATTAAACACTGTGCTGTACACAGCTTCGTTATCAGCCTCTACATTGTTAACTATGATGGTAAAATACTGCCACGGTTACATTAAAACAATAATCCTTCATTTGAATTCATAATTGGTCTATAAATATTAATAAATACTTTAAAGTATGTTGTGTAAAAGACCCTGAGGTGCTGCATGGTGGACTTAAAATGATTGATGCTCCATCTTTCAGCCTTGACACGAGGAGAGTTATGACTCGGCACGGACCTCTGTGATGAAGAGTCACACAGGGAGGGTGTCAGAGGACGGATTTATTGAGAATTCAAGAGTCTGATCAATCCCACACCTCCGTGGGCCCGCTGCCCGCCGCTGGCCGGACTGTATGTCGTCCTTGATTTGGCCGGGCCGCTGCTGTGTGCGTGCTGAGCTCTGCTGTCAGCAGATTCTGCTGTTGTGGAGATGCATACATAATTTAACTCCTCTCCTCCTTCTCCTCCTCCTCCTTCTCCTCCTCTGCTGCCCTCTTGAGACCCTTCGAGATTAAGCAATAAATACTCAACCTCAGCATTTAATAACCACCCTTCCCTGTTCCTGTTGCTGGGAGTCCACCAGTCGTAATTCCATTTCCCTCTTTTAAGTGAGTTAAACAGAGAGATACTGGCAAACTCACTTCACTGCGACCTTGCCATTGCAAGTGCTTACATCATGAGTGGACACTTGGCCGGCCTGGTGGATCTGGGGGTTTCTTAAGTATATTAAGTGTTTCAAAGCTTTTAGTGTGCACAACTCAGGAATTGGCTTTGTTTAAGATGTAAAAGTTTGAATTTGCTAATAGATAAAGTTGCATTCTGTCTGCCTTGTTTTAGATTCCAGCTCATTTTCAGTTCAAGGTTCACTCTTATCCTTCATTGTTTATTTCTGTCTTGTCCTCCCTCTCTCTGTCTCCCTTCACCCTCATGTCTCTTTGTCTGTCTGTGTCTCGCTGTCTCCCTCTCTCCCTCTTCTCTCTCTCTCTCCCTGTAACTCCAAGGCTATATATAGACTTCTGCATTGCAGATGTCCCAGAGCCCTGCAGTTCTGGTGGAGCTGCTGAGGAGTTCCAGCCCAAAAAACGTTGCCTGCCTGACACACACCCAAAGCAGAAACAGCAGAGTAACTGAGCAGCACAGGATGGGGACAGGTACAGCGTGACAGGAGTCTTCACGGCGTACATGTGCAGCGTGCTGTGTAAACGCGGCTGAGCAACGTCCGAGGCATCACACTGCAGCAAGGATGAAGTGCCCCCACAGAATAGAGTCAAAAGCACTGCAGTGATAATCTGTGGGTGGGTGTATGTGTGTGTGTGTGTGTGTGTGTGTGTGTGTGTGTGTGTGTGTGTGTGTGTGTGTGTGTGTGTGTGTGTGTGTGTGTGTGTGTGTGTGTGTGTGAGCGTACTCTTGTTGTCATGCTTCTGCACAAACTCCTCATGTACTTCTATTCATGTTTTCTGCTGAGTCATGGCTCCATTATTTCAGAAGCTTTAGAGGTTAAGGTTGGTTAATGAATAAACACACGTTCAAAACCACATGATGATGAAAGTCATGCAAAGTGGTTGCAATTAATCCTTCAGATGTCAGTTAGGGACGGATACATTTTAAGTATTTAGAGTTGAATACTGATAGAATAGGAGGGAAAATCAATGGAGACTTTCTGTCATTAATATCGACGTTCAGTAGTAATTCATTACCTGCAACAACATACTTACAGAAATGACAGCGATGGTGACGAAAAATCTTTATGTTCTCTGAATAATCACAGAAACAGCATTCAAATGACAGGGTCAACGTGGGAAAACTGGAGATTAAAGGATGTTAAGTGAAAATCATTGGTACTGATGAATAAGTATCATATTGTTGTAAAGTAAACTTTCCGTTAAAGGTAGAATATCTATGGGAAAATACTGAAATTGTTGTACAGAAGAAATATAAAGGCATTAACTCAACAAAAATATTGAAAGAAAGATAGATCTAGTCTACTAATTAAAAGAATAATCTAAAACAGAAGAGCAAAATAAGAATGGCTCAAAGAAATACATAGATGAAGTAAGAGAATAAGTATATTGACAACTTTATTTGGTCTGTGTAGTTTGTCACTAATCTGTAATTTTGAATGTGTTGAACATCACCTGCACAGGTTCATTCAGTCTCTTCTCCATGATGCGGCAAAGACCTGCTGAGTCATGATTGAGTTTACCCCAGCTGTGTTCACAGGTAATATTAGCAATGCATTTTGGAGAATAAAAAATATTCAGAATTTATCGAAACTCAGGCAGTGGTGCAATGTAATAAAATATTCTATAACTAATTTATATCAGTCTCAGTTTCTGTTGTCCCCCAAAAAAGTGTTCTCTTTCATTGGTGCTTGTTCCAGAGATCCAGACTGGTTCATTTCATTCATCACTGGCTACAGAGACAGTTAACACCCCACAGGATCAGACCCTATTGAACTGTTGTATTTGGGCTGCAATGCTCACCCCCCTTTTCCTTCTGCTGCAACAGCGGTAGGGCATTAAGTATTTATAAATGCTGGCTGCTGTCAGGCCACAGAGCTGAACACACACACGCGCACACACACACACACACACACACACACACACACACACACACACACACACACACACACACACACACACACACACACACACACACACACACACACAAATGCAAACAATTATAGTGAGCTTTTGCTGCCACTTGGTGTTAAAGGTGAAAATGACAGAGAGTTTCATAAGCAGGAGAGCCTCCGTTATCCAGCCCCACTACCATTTATAGTCTTCAGAGAATCCTGACATTAGCCTACACTGAACTGATAGCTCCATACACTTGTCTATAAATGGACCCCTACGACATTAAGATGCTATTTTCTTTTGCATGTTTGTTATTTAAAGATTTTTTAAATGTAAGTTGCATTGTAGTTGGTGGAGTTGGTGGAAAAGTGAAGTGGTCACTGTTAAAAACTCTTTCATCATATGTACAGTGTGAGTGTAAATCATAATGTAAAATGTGGGTATCAAGAGCAATAGTAACATTTCAGAAAGCCTCACCGGATTGGAACTTCACTGGTAAACTGGTATTATATGTTTTAATAATAAAGAAACGGCTTTACATAGTTAAAGCTAATGCTGAACAGTTTTTACTATCATCTACAACTGTAACACTCCTAACACATTACACTGTATTTGTTTTGAATATAGCTCACACCTCCCATGACAATAGAGAGCTCTGACAGCAACGAGGGCAGCTAAACCTTCAGAATAAAAGCACACATTTGTGACTTGGCAAACGTGCACACAGCAATCAAGAATAGGATGTATGTTCTTTACCTATCAGTGTGTTCAAAATCTCACAAATAAACATTTAAATGAAGAAATACATACAGAACAACAAACTTATGAAAGCCCAGAGTAGGCAACCTGAAAAATAATGGAAATGCCTTTAATAGCTTATTCAACCAGTCTTCAAAGTGAGGGCATTACATTATAAATGCTGTGAAACACAGTGTTTAACAGTCCTCCATTACCCCCTGTCTGATTATTACTTTTTGACAACTGATCCATTTATGAATTGCACACACAGCACAGTGTAGGTAGATGTGTTTCTGCTGCAAAGTTAAGTTTATAAACTGTCCAGCTGTAAGAGCAAAGCTGGATGTAGAACATAGAAAGGTGGAAAGGTAGAAAGGTGATGCATTAAGATGAATCATTGAAATGTCTTTTGTCAATTATGTAATCACTGTACATACAGTATGTAGACATCATTACATGTACATACTGTCCTTAATCATCCAGTCGATTTATATTCATTCAGAATTTATTTATTTGCCCTATCATCCCTGATGGACAACCTCTCCCACCCCATGCGGGACACTCTGTGCAGCTCTGTGCAGCTCCTTCAGCCACCGGCTGCTTCACCCCCGGTGTGTGAAGGAGAGGTACCGCAGGTCCTTCCTTCCTGCTGCTGTCTGGTTGCACAACCAGCTCTGTCTGCCATCCCAGTAGACCACAAAACACAACACTAAAAATATGTGCAATACAAATACTCTACAATACTATTATTCTGTCTGTATATATAATATTTTTTTTAATTATTGTTTATTTTTATTTACTTAATTTTTTACTATGTACCTTGTTTGCACTATATCTATGCTGCTGTAATCCTGTAAATTTCCCCGCTGCGGGACTAATAAAGGATTATCTTATCTTATCTTATCTTTATTGTTTACAATTTACAAAACACTTGTCTTGTAGATATACTTTTTATTTCTTATTTTATGTTGGTCATTGTTGCTTTTTATATACAGTACCAGTCAAAAGTTTGGACACACCTTCTCATTTAATGGATTTTCTTTATTTTTATTTTTTTCTACATTGTAGATTAATATTGAAGACATCCAAACTATGAAGGAACACATATGGAATTATGTGGTAAACAAACAAATGCTCAACAAACACAGAATATGTTTTATATTTTAGATTCTTCTAAGTAGTTGAATGAGAAGGTGTGTCCAAACTTTTGACTGGTACTGTATATTCATATAATATTTATATTTACATCTATTTGCATGCCTGTAGCTGTTAATATTTCTGAGTCAGTACATTTAGAGAAACGCATACTGATTCTGATTCAACGTGGACTTTTATTTTGAAAACCGGAAGTTGTCTGTTTCTGTTATTCCCGCGAAATTGACACCGATTTTGGTTCATCGGGTGTAAAGTGTTGCTGTGCAGCAGGAGAACTGTCCGTCCAGATAACGAGTCAGTGTCTCGGAGACACACAGGACCTTCTGCTATAAGATGGCGGAGCTGAGGCACCGTGGAGCCAAAGACACCGACCCGACGTTACAGCAGCAGCCGTCAGAGGACAAGGTAACGTCCGCCGGGGCTCCGTCCCACCTACCGCCTAGCATCGATGCTAATGCTAGTTAGCCTGCGAGCTACTGGGAAGCCCTGAAGCAACGTCCTGTGGCTCGTGCAGCAAGAGTAAAAGTCACGTTTAAAAAAACAACAAAAAAAAGAAAGAGCACAAGTCGTGTGTGAACTGGTGTGTGTTTTTTATTTATTTATTCCACATGAATTGTCAATTAAAGACATTTTTGAATGAAGTGTGGGGAGATGTTTTGCAGCTAGCCAGCTAGCTAGCTAGCCACAAACACGGTGTGACGTCATACCTATGATGCGTCGAAAGAGCCCCCGCCATTCGAACGCCAAACGGCCCGGGGCTCGCGGACACCGCTGCCATAACAACAACAACAGCTGATTCAGGCGTTCTGCTGCTGGATGTCCAAGTGTCTCCCCAGGGAATAGACGGAGCCCTGAAGGGGCGTGGTGGTGGATCCATCACATTAAAGAGCAGCCTAAAGGGCCTGTCAGGGGGGTGGTTATTTACTGGTGAAGCACATTTAGTCCACAGAGTGCCATGACTTTGTCTGTCTGTTGGCCAGCAGTGAACACTTAAAATAAGCTTTCATTACTTTACACATTAAGTAATATTTAGGTCAGGTTCTTACAGTTTCAAAGAGGTGATTTTTATCCTTCTCAAGTTATAATTTAGATTAAAAAAAAAAAAGAAACACTGACACCATTTATATCTTCAGTAAGATCTGGTTTATTACATTTGTAAGAAGTAACCTAACTAATTTATCTCACAGATCTTTTTTTTCTGTGAGATAAATTAGTTACTACATGTAGAATTAATACTAGTGTAAAGCAGATATCTGGCTACCTGTGTAAATATGACATCCTAGAATTCAATTCAGTTTATTTTGTATAGCCCAGAATTACAAATTTGCCTCAGAGGGCTTTACAATCTGTACACATGTGACATCCTCTGTCCTTAGACCCTCACATCGGCACAGGAAAAACTCCCCCAAAAAACACCTTCAACAGGGAGAAAAAAGGAAGAAACCTCTGGGAGAGCGACAGAGGAGGGATCCTTCTCCCAGGATGGACAGAATGCAATAGATGTCATGTGTACAGAATGAACAGCATAACGGAGATATACTGTCCAGATTTATAGTATAATAGTAGTGTAGGGTTAGCTGGGCAAAATGCCAGTACAGATATGGAAACCATGGCAATTATGTGGAACAAGTGTCCTATTTGTATATGGAAATTCAGGCTGATAGTTCATTGTGATGTGCTTTAAGTGAGGGAGGACCACATGCAATATATCACAACTATAATCCACAAGATACATTTAAATTCAGTAGGCCAAACAGCTGTTCTGGCGGACCCAAAGTGATGTTTCTAAGTAAAATCTATTAAATCTATTCTGGCCTTGCTTTGACCTTTTTGTCTGGATCAGCTTAAGAGGAACAGCTCTAGAGGGAGATGACATTTGTTTATGAAATGAGGGGGGCAGTGGGTTAGGTAAGGCACTTTCTTATGGTTTGCATAAATGGTTGTAGTCAAATTAGTAGTGAAAATCACGCAAGAGATTTATGAATGACTCACACTGTGGTCAATCTGTAAACATTTAAGAGGCCTCGAAATTCAGCTGCCAAACCATTTCTGGATATGTGCGTGGAGCAACATCGGGTCGTGTGCATGTCCTATTACAGACATTGTGTTTTCTTTCCAGCGATGTCGGGAAGTCTCCTTCTAAATGAGCATCTGAACACACGTTTGGTCTTTAGCTGATCAAAACATTTCAAAACAGTTGCTCTAAAATATTTGTGCCATTTTGAACTCACAGCACAACACAGCTGAGAAAGTGAGTCACAAACCTCTTCTTTTTCCTCCTTGCTTTATTTTTGGACCCTAGCTCCTCTGGGTTAAGATTTCTAAAAATCCCAGTAAAGATGATCTTAAAAAACATAAATGTGCTCATCCTTTCACAACTCCAGATTTAGCTTTTTTCCAATGAATTTGAGATGAACAAAACCGACACTCAGTGTTTAAAGCATGAAAGGGGAGGAGCGTTTATGTGAAATGAGCGCCTATTTTTAACTCAAGCATCCTGAGTGACGGATATTGTTTCCATAGAAACCAGCAGGCGGAGAATTGGTTTGTATGTGTGTGTTTTTCGTGTTCCTGCGTCTGCATTCGGTTTGTGGTTTAAACTATTGACAGTGTATCTTGTAAGAGTGTGTCCTATAATTTGAAAAAAAGCCAATGGAATTTCTTAAACTTGGAACATTTACAGTTCTGGTGTCTTTTTATCTGAGTGGATCCAGAGAGAAGAGCATCCAGTTAGGGAATCAGTGTTTTGTGTAGAGACACCGTGACAAAGGTGGAAATACACACTGACTGCTGCAGCTGTTCAAAAATATTCTTCACCATTAAAGCTATCTAAAAAGCCAAATGGATCAGTACGTCAGGGTTTTAATACAGTAGAAAGAAAAGTTTTTCTTTTATAATGAGAAACATTTCTAGTTTTAGTGATGTCCTTCTCGCATTATAACATATTTTCATTATTGATATGTTGATTTTGAGCAATAATCTGATATGTAGTTATAGCAAGTAGTTTCTTGTGGAAATTGGATTAGGTTTATGTCAATACACAATCGGATATTGATGATTGAAAGGGGTGATCAACGCTTGCTTTTCGCTACACTGATATCAAGGTGATTTTAACTAAACTCTGTCTTCCTTGGATTTGACTCCCTGTGTCTCTGTTCTCCATTGGCCTGCTCGCTTAAACTTTGCTCTGCGCGCCGTGAGAGTAGTAAATGTTTTGGATACATTTAGTTTGCGATATATAAAGATAACATAATGTTGTTAAACAGAACACACCAATCACAGACATGTAGACTTCTAAAATGGAGCTGTTGTTTGAATAGAGGTGAAAATGCTTTTATATAGTTTTTAATGCTTTAAAGAGAAATATACAACATTCAGAGCATCAAAATAGCAGCAAACAACTATTTTCTATGTATAGTAATGTCTTCCTGAGCAGAGAATGAAGTCGCTCTCCCTCTGTGTGTGTTGTTATCAGAGCTTCTAATTGTTCTGTTGACATAGCCGGTTGCTTTTAGTGCATGTTTGTGCATGTGAACGTGCCCAATTTATTTCCTCAGGGCCGCAACTCTGCGCTGTGCTCACAAGGCGTTTACAGTTCATAAGGCGTTTACAGCTCATAATCGACTGGTTTGTACTGTTAGCACTGTTAGCTATGAGCCGCCTGCTCAGGTGACACTATCATGAGAGCCGTTGAGAGGCAATGGAAATGCTCCCAATATATAATATTATTGTCAAACTATCAGCAGTGTTTCAACATTTAATTGCCCTTACACAAATATAAAGTGCTAGGACCTGTGGGTCCAGATTTTTTTATTTTTTTAAATGGATCGGACTCCTTCAATGCAGATAGTAAATCCTTTAAAGACATGCACAATGGCATTGCAACATCACACTGTAAAACTAGTGTTGAGTGCAGATCATAGTACCTTTTTATAACATGGTCCAGTCTCCAATTTAGGAGGCCTGTGAATGACAAAACAATTGCATTGGATCTTAAAATGAGTAGGGGAAAGTGTTAAACATTACAGTGAGGTGATTGATCGATCCTACATTGTAACATTGTTATGTGATCCATCTTTCACATATTGGTGTCTAATTTATATAGCGCAGGTCTGATGGTCGTCATAAAAACAGCAAACAGACCGTCTGCAGTGTGAATGTGAGGTGAGACCTCCGAGCCTAATTTGGTCACCAGCAGCAGAGACGTCTGTGGGGGGTGAAAAGTGAAAGGACAGACTGACCTCACTGTTTTCCTCAGATTAGCTGTAACCGTGTGTAACTGCTACAGTCTGGTGACATCTATCCTTTGGTTGTTTCTGTTGCCATGGAGAGGCAGACATCAGTGTGTATTGAAAAGGCCTCCGTCAGGGAACAGATGGTTCTGGGAGACCAACAATATGGATGGAGATGGTTTGGCGCAGCGTTAAGCCGCCCACACATACTCCTCCACTGGCAGTCCTTTTAGCTGCTGTTTGCTGAAGTCTGATATAATGAAGCTGCTGCTGTTTTTTCAATGACACATCAATTATTTGTTTGAGTATATATCAATTCACATAACACAGAATATATATACGTTTTGTGAATGACCCTTATATTCTTACCCAAACCCTAAAGAAGGCAACTAATACTAGGCAGTCAGAGCCAGTGTAGTGCGGGTCATGACTTCGAGAAAATGGCCTTCTGAACAGTGGTTAACCAGTCTAGGGCTGTCTTTAACTAAATGTATTCTTAGTCTACTAACTCTCAGATAAGTTTTTCGACTATTGATTAGTTGATTCAATTGACAATCGATCTCTCATACTGAATTTCTCCACAAAGAATCACACAAGAGCGCCACTTTAAATCTTGTGTTTACCAGAGATGTGCTCATCAGTTTCTTGGAAATAAGCAATTCAGCAGAAAAAAAGCACAAAAATTACAAATTATTTAAAGAAAACTTAGCGGACTATTATTCGACTAATGGACGGCAGCCATAATTCAGTAATTTTTTTGCAAACTGAAAGGCACAAGCTGTTTTTGTAATCAAGTGCTGTGGAGATGATGTACGATGTGTGGTGTGTTTGTGCTGTAAAGAACAAAAAATACCAAGAGAGCCATCTAACCTAGATACCATATTAGTTTGAGAGGCCAGTATTTACTTCTAGTTTGACTTTTGCACTGTGACACTGTTATGTACATAAATTAAACTGCTAGAAATATGTAAATACAGTCGTATGTCATATTCATGCATAGTTGCCCCTCTCTCTGTCTGTTTGTTCTTCAGGGTTCAGACAGTGAACTGAAGGTGGAAAAAGATGTGGCGTCAGATGGCGAGACCAAGGGGGACTCAGGTGTCCCAGTCCCTGCTGATGACACCCCCGAGGTTCTCAACAAGGCCCTGTCTGGACTCTCCTCAAGGTACCGTCACTGTTGGATAGAACACATATTACTGAATTTAGTCTGCAGCAGTAAAAGTTGTCTTTACATTATATGACAATATGACTGTAAGGGAGGAGTTTGAGCATGCTCAGTAAACATTCCCTGAATAGATGCATGCATTTCTGTGTGTGTGCTGATGAAAGGTTTATGCTTAGGATGGATGAAGGGCTACAGTAGCCATATTGATTTTAATCTCCAGTTAACAGTAATGTTATGGATTGAATACAAGTACGGAATAATTAAAGCAGTAATGCCTCTCTGTCTGTGTTTCCTTCAGATGGAAGAACTGGTGGGTCCGAGGCATCCTCACACTAGCCATGATCTCCTTCTTCTTCTTCATCATCTACCTGGGCCCCATGGTGCTTATGATGATTGTGAGTACAAACGAGGCTGATGGTGCCGTGCAAAAGCTCGGACACCTCTTAAGGAACCTTTCAGAAAATGTGTTGCTTCAATGGAAACATCAACGGGAAGATTACTTCAAAAGAGTGGTGACAAAGAGTGTAAAATGTAACAAATATGATGCACAATCATCTCATATATTTTTTACACATTCATATGAAATGGACATGCAAAGTTCATTTTCTCCACGAGTTGTACAGCCTATTAGGGTTCATACAGTAATTTCTCTCTGCAGCACGTTCAGTTGAACTTCACTACGCAAATTAAAAACGTAATCTCATGGATTAATGGGATTCAGGCTCTTTAATATCAAGCAGGATTTCTGCTCCTGTCCTCTGGGAATTCCCTAAAAATAGGCACGCCACCCATCTTGTGTCACTAGGACACAAGGACGTAGGACATATTCACACACACACACACACACACACACACACACACACACACACACACACACACACACACACACACACACACACACACACACTCTTGGAGATGCTCCAGTCGTTTCCTCCCTGGTGACGCAGTGTTTCTTTGTGCAGGTCCTCATTGTTCAGATCAAGTGCTTCCAGGAAATCATCACCATCGGCTACAGCGTGTACCACTCCTACCACCTGCCCTGGTTCAGGACGCTGAGCTGGTGAGGGCGCACACGTAACACAATCACACACGTTATCACACATTTTATAGAGGAGTTGTTAACGCATGAAATATCCTCACTTGCTTCTTTCTTATTGTGTTGTTTCATGTTTTATTTTGTTGCAGACTTCCTGAGGTTTGTTTACTGACCTGATTACGTTTTGAATAGATTTTAGGTTATTAAGCCAATCAAGAGAAATGGCAAAAATATTGTGAATCAGCAGAGCTGTTTGATTTTAGCAATAGTGGTGTACAGTATAGTGTGATAGATAGCAGAGTCCTGACATTCATTATGCCATAAACCTGAAAAATCTAAACTGTTGTCCATGTGCAGTTAGTAATTTGACCTTGCAGAGCGTTTGACTTTTGTCATACACATGGCCTCACTGGTTTTTCTGCAGGCATACTGAATGCAGAGTCTGTTTGGTTGCCGCCATAAAGCCGTGAGACTTGTACATTTGCTCCACCCCTCCAACCCACAGGTACTTCCTGCTGTGTGTGAACTACTTCTTCTACGGTGAGACCGTTACAGACTACTTCTTCTCTCTGGTGCAGAGGGAGGAGCCGCTTCGCATCCTCAGCAAATACCACAGATTTATCTCCTTCGCCCTCTACCTCACAGGTACAAACACTGAGACCCCAACTTTGAATAAAGCCTGTAACAATAGGAGCTGGAATAACTTCATGTAAAGGAGACTGAGTTTTCACAGCTATCTTTTCTTTTGGAGAAAAAAACATGTGGGGTCTCACAAAACACTAACAGTCCTCACACTTTTACCAAACTCAAGCCACACAAAGGTTTTCTAATGATTCTTTTCTACCAGAACGTTATGTTCTAATCCAGAGATTTAGTAGTTAGTGAATGTTTTCCCAACCAAAGGAATAATGCATTTATGTTTTAACAAATGAAAGCATTAGATTTAAGTAAGAACAGAGAGTGAGGCTTATTCTTTCAACTGCTAATTAAATTGATCACAAAGGACAAGATGCTATCCTTATCTCTCAGGCTTGTATCAGCAGACGGCAGTGATTGATTATCTAGGCTTCCCAGAAGGGAAATATAATAAATGTCAAATCAAAACTGCTTCTGTTTCTTTTAAATGTTGAATATTATCATTCAGAATATCAAACTAAATAACTTTGTGTACATAAGGTTAGATACTTCCAAAGTTGGTTATTTCCATCACAATGCAAACTGGAAAGGTCCCTCTTCTTGTACTTTTTTAGTCAAGATTTTAGTTCTACTGCAACTGCTGGTTGATGCCAAACAGGATGTGGTGAGGAAGGAAGCACCCTAACTGTTGCTCTCTTGCCTACTAGATTCAAGGTGGAACTGAATGGCCGGGCTTTCTCACGCGCCTGAGCAGAGAAGCTTTCAAGATAATGGTGTCATACCTTCAAGTGCCAGAAAAAGCTCATATCAGCAGCTTTTTGGCACCACATGGCATTTGTTTTTTTAGATGCTGTAGATGTGGTGTCATGGAAAAGAGTAAATGTCCTTGTATAACTTTACACTATGTCTGGTTTGACTTTTCTCCCTGTATAAGCACTTTTTTAATCTCACTCATTCTCTGCTTATAGGTCACACTAAATTTAGTTGAGTTTGACCAAAGATGACCAGGATTCTGACTTAATTAATCTCCCTCTTCTTTCAAACACTGCAGCCCTGATTGTTTTTTCCCCGATTAAGGATTTCACGCAGTATTTGTCATGTTGTTGCAGGTTTCTGCATGTTTGTGCTGAGTTTGGTGAAGAAGCACTACCGCCTCCAGTTCTACATGGTAAGTGGCACCCTGCCTCCTCGTGGTCTCCGGCCCTCGAGGATACTGGTTTATTGATGGTGCTCCGTAAAATACGGGCCCCTCAAGTGTATGGAGAAGTGGGCCAGGGATTGATCTAATGGGATTGTCTCTCACAAAGTCATTCCAACTGTTCAGTTCAATGTGCAAACCAGATCATTTTCGTACCGTAAGATTGTTGCCTGGTATCCATTTATCTGAGACAACATCCATTCTTTAGAAAGCCTGCCCCACATAACTATGTCAGGTCTTGCTCACTAAGCAGATCCAGTCAGAAAAAAAAAAAGTGTTTTTGTTCAAATACTGAAAGACGACCTTTAGAAGTTACTAACCTATTGATCTATGGACTGTTTGCAGAGCAAATGGCAAATTAACAGCTACACATACGCAAACATTTCAACCCCTCAGTTGAGTATGACCACAATATCTTGCTCTCTGTAAGTGAGCAGTGCTGCTCATTCTTAATGGCATGAGGAGACATTGCCTCCACCCACATTTTCCAACCACATTATTGATTCAATCCGGTCATGTTTAACTACACCTCTGTGCAGTCACTGTTCACAGTAATCTTTGGCCGGTGTTTTACCAGGAAATCACGGGTTCTTACTATATGTCCAGTCTGTCAAAATAGATATTTAGAATATAGACAAAATGTCATGAATAGTAAGGCTTTAATTTTAAAGGGGCGGCTGTGGCGTAGTGGAGAGCAAGGTAGTTCTCCAATCAGAGGGTCGGTGGTTCGATACCCGGCTTTGGCAGTCGATGTGTCCTTGGGCAAGATACTTAACCCCAAGTTGCTCCCGAAGGCTTGCCATCGGTGTGGACTGGATGTTGCATGAATGTTAGTTAGAGTCTGATGGTGGCACCTTGCATGGTAGCCTGTCATCAGTGTGTGAATGGGTGATTGATATGTAATATACTACTGATTGTAAGTCACTTTGGATAAAAGCGTCTGCTAAATGACTGTAATGTAAACTTAAGTTTAAACTTATCCTACTGTAAACATACTAATCTTTTTTATATTGTGCCCACAGTTTGGTTGGACCCATGTGACTCTGCTGATTGTGGTGACTCAGTCTCACCTCATCATCCACAACCTGTTTGAGGGGATGATCTGGTAAGAAAACAGCCCAATTTTCATAAAACCCATTTTCAGTTAGTCTCATATATGCATCTAATGTTAACTCTTCTCATCTAAACAGGTTCATTGTGCCAATTTCCTGCGTGATCTGTAATGACATCATGGCCTACATGTTTGGTTTCTTCTTTGGCCGAACCCCTCTCATCAAGGTTGGTATTATCACTGTTATGCCTTGCTTTAGAATGCATAAATGCAAGCAGCAGATTTGCAGATGGTTTCTAACCAATCAAATTCAGCCATTTTGTAGTAAATTAATACCCATATATTTGCAGTGTATTCTCCTCCCAAGTTTTGTTGTAATGCCAGGGTAGGTCAAACATAATCAGCGTTTAAGAGGTCTGAGTATTGACTTATGTCATGGACAAATAAAAAGTATTGTGCTGTTCATGATGATATATTAACCTGGTATCAACACCTTGACTGTGTTCTCTGCAGCTCTCCCCTAAGAAGACATGGGAGGGATTCATCGGTGGATTGTTCTCCACGATTGTGTTCGGCATTATGGTAAGATTGATTTTTATTTCATGTCTTTGTAGACAATTCTACATTTTGTCTGTTTTGATTCCCACCATAGCGTTGACATTTTTTAGAAGTTTGAAAGACAAAAAAAACCTTCTTTATTTAGACCAAAAGCAGCAAAAACTGCTCTGTTGTTTGCCATACCAAACAAATTAAAACTATCTTCAAAAACTCACAATAGTTTTAGACTTAAATTTTAATACTCTTTTTAACAAGGTCATTAAACCATCCGTTTTTTTATTTGGAAAGTCAATCCTTTTTTAGCTCAGAAAGATGCTGAAATAATCATTTACATTTTATTACTAGCTAAAGAAAAAAATCTCTTATTAGTCCCACAACAGCAAATGTTCAGTGTTACAGCAGCAAATGGAAGAGGAAAACTAAAGCTAGTTCATATTTTACACACTGCACTGGCTGCCTGTGTTGTTTAGAGTTCATTTGAAAGATCTTTTACTTGTTTATTAAACTTTTAATGATTTTCATTTACACAAATCGTGTACGGGTTAGTCAAACTTTTCACCCTGCAGTCAAACAACTTAATTTACTTCACCGTTATGTTTAAAAAAAGGTGTACACACCAGTAAATGCACCAACGGCATACTGTTGAGCCCTGCTTTTCTTTGTGTGTCCCATGTAAGTACCGGTATGAGTCTCTTCTGTTTGTATGCTCTCAAACTGTGGAACTCACTACCTCTGGATATTAGAATAGCAAAAACTCAACAAACATTGCAGTGTTGCAGACTTTCATTGTCTGACTGAAATAAGAGCGAGCAGGCCAGTGATGTGACTGCAGAGTAACTGAAGCTTGTTCTCCTCCCAGCTCTCCTATGTGATGGCCGGCTGGCGCTACTTCGTTTGCCCGGTTGAATTCAACAACGACTCCAATAAGTTCCAGGTGGACTGTGAGCCATCGGAGCTTTTCCAGCTCCAGGACTACTCTCTGCCCGACATCCTGGCGTCTTTCACTGGATGGGTAAGGCTCACCTGCACTCCTCCTCTACTCTCTGCCATCTTTTTTGCTTTTAATGTGTCTTTTTGCAAATCGCATACAAACTAATGTGAATATTCAAGGATGAAATAAACATCTTGCAAAAAAACTGTAAGTTGTGAAAATATGCCAAAGCAGAAGAGGAGTCTACTATAGCATAGTGTCTTTTTGCAGCATCCTAACCAACAATTCACAGGTGTACAATTCCAGACTGATATAATACAGCATCTCTATAAAGGTGTGAATAAATATACTGTAATCTGTCGTAATCTAGCTGGTAGTTTTAGCTCACATATAGACGACAAACTTCCAAAATCCAGTTGAGAAATGCAGAACTAATAAAGGGAATGAATGAGTAAAAGATGAGTTGCCCTTTATGAGTTCAATCACTGGTTGAAGGTCTATAACTGCTTTTATCTGTTTTGGTCCAACACTTCCTCCTCCTTGTCTCCACAGAGCACAGTGCGTCTGTATCCGTTCCAGATCCACAGCATCGCTCTCTCCTCCTTTGCCTCCATTATGGGACCTTTCGGTGGCTTCTTTGCCAGCGGCTTCAAAAGAGCTTTTAAGATCAAGGTAGGAATGACGGACCCCTGTACCTCTACCTGCAGTCTGCTGACAGTATTGATTGTCTTGTTCAAAAATATATTTGCGTAGCCTACTTGGTGTTGCCCCGTCTATCAGGTAAACTGTAGATGGTTTTAGATTTCAGTATTCTGTGCATTGTGTGAAATTAGCTATATGAAATGTTTTATACTGTATTTGCAAAACTTAATAAATGGGATTTGTTTATATTATTTATTTATTTCAATGTTTTAATGTTTGATATATTTTATACTTTGTCCTTTCAGGATTTCGCCAACACTATCCCAGGTCATGGAGGCATTATGGACAGATTCGACTGCCAGTACCTCATGGCCACATTCGTTAATGTCTACATTGCAAGCTTCATCAGGTAAATGCACATCTACATGAAATGACACTTGACACTTGAATATGTTAATTTGTTGCATATGCAGTTTATGGAAGTAATATGGGAGGATTTTATCATCAAAACAACCGGTCCTTGATTTCAGACGAATAGACAAAACCAGCTTCTCATTTCTTGCCAGCTACGATTGTTTTTGGCGGTTGAAATCCTAACTGTGTGATTAACTCAGTGAGTTTACTCAGTGTCTTGTTAAGTTTTGAATGTCTCCGGCTGACTCTGAAAGTGAGATCCCTGCACAGGGGATTTAAATATGCGTTTGACTGCTACACACATGATATGCTGAACCAGTGCCTTTTTAATGATGCAGCTAAAACTTACAGGTCCCAGGTATTTCAGGGTAGCTAGTCGGCCTCAGTCCTGCAGTACTCAAAAAGTACAGCCGGACTTTAAATTTGTTCTTGCATAACCATGTTTGGATGCTTGCTACAGAAGAACACATGTGGACAATAGAGTGTGGTTATTTACTGATGATGTTCATCACAAAGCGCTTAGTTTTGCTTGGTGCTCTGACAGAGTGCCCAGAGTCAGCCCTGCCAATCAGGGGTCTTGGGTCAGTCCGGACAAAAAAAAAAAAAAAAAAAAAAAGAATTCCTGATGTGTTCAGGTAGGGCTTGGTTACTCCTTTTTCCACTCTGGTCGTGTTCGGACAGAATGACGCAGTCCCGAGCCACACTGTAGTGGACGAGCAACTGGATAGTCAGTTTTATGTTTAATTGTTTCTACTTTCCAACAGTATGTTTCAGTCTAAACTTCCCCCCGAATCGTTTAAATCAACAGGAGCAGTACCTCTCCGCTAACTTTGGCTTAAACTCTGATATAGTAGCATCCAGGACAAAGAAGATGTACCAATTAAGGGTGCTCTGATCATGATTTTTTGGGCCAGTCAATGATCACTGCTGCTGTGCAAAAGTGAAGGGAGAAACTATGGGATTACATACAATAGCAGAGACCACACTCTCTGCTCCACCTATTAGCAACATTTAGATAGACATACAGTACCAGTCAAAAGTTTGGACACACCTTCTCATTCAATGGTTTTTTTTTTTTTTTTTTTTTTTTTTCCTACATTGTAGATTAATATTGAAGACATCCAATCTATGAAGGAACACATATGGAATTATATGGTAAACAAACAAATGCTCAAAAAACCTGAATATGTTTTATATTTTAGATTCTTCAAAGTAGTTGAATGAGAAGGTGTGTCCAAACTTTTGACTGGTACTGTATGTATTCAGTGCCCTCACATTTATGCGTGTATTCTGAAAATAATAGACCTGAAACTTCACGCTGCAGGTCATGGTTACATGAGCTCCTGCACGGAGTGGGTACAGACAGCTGCATAGATTGAATTGGCAGTGTATCGGTTACGAGAGACGTGCGCTGATACACTTTTGTGGTGAGGACACTTTTAGCGGTGTGTAGAGCGCCTTTTGAAAGTGTTTTTTTACGTAATGCATGCTAACGATTGCAGCTGATGTTAGAGCAGACAAATACACTCTTTAATCCACTCCCTTTAAGCGTAGCTGGGTTGCTAAGCTATGATTGGTCAATCCATCTTTCGGAAGAAGGGATTTAATAAAAGTTCAGTTCTTTAAAAGATCATTGTGTATAGAGGTTGTACGATTATCTTCTCCCTCCTCTCAGGGGCCCAAACCCAAGTAAGGTGATCCAGCAGCTCCTGGCCCTCCGTATCGATCAGCAGCTCCACATCTTCAATTCCCTGAAGAGTCACCTGACAGAGAGGGGCCTGCTGCCAGCGCTGGAGGATGTCGTCGCCTAGAGCCACCCCGAAACCCACCCCAGCTCGCCCTGAGAGGGAAACCACAGAGAGGAGGGAAGCACCCGAGGGACCCCACGTGCAGCCCCGGAGCTCTGAGAGATTGGCAGTGCTTTGTGTGAGAGAAAAAAAAAAAAAGAAAAAGAAACCTAGAAAAAAAACTACCGTCTTGGGTCATTCCATTTCTTTTGGGTATGAGAGTCGAGTGCGTTTGTGTTCGGCAGTCTGTGAATCATGTTTCAGTGTTTTCAGGTTGAGTTAGTGAATTACTGTACTGTTAAACATTTCCGTTATCGCCAGCTCGTATCTATTCACACTGTTGAACAAAATGTTGGTCAGCTGTACATTTCTACCTGTATACAGGATGTCCTCTATATACCTATTAATGTGTGTTCACATTTTATTGTACTCTGGATTTTTTTGGTTTTTGTTTTAATGCACTGCTCTCAACCCCGTTACTCACTGTTTTGTCACCCCAGCTGCACCCCCTCCCCAATTTAATTTTCAATTTTCTTTTTTGTGATTGTTTCTATTTATACATAGACATTTTTTTATATGTGGGATGTTCTATTATATCTTGATGTTGTGTCTGTTTTAGACTGAATTCACCATTGCCATCTGTCACTTGCATTTATGTGTCTTTTATCTTTTTTTTTTTTTTTTTTTTGCTGCCATTCAACATTTAAAAAAAAAAAAAAAAAAAAAAAAAAAAAAAAGGCCTATCTGGCTCAGACAAACCGTCGACATCATAATATTACTTATTATCAAACAGTAATGTCCTATGATGAATGGCTACATTACCCTGAAGTGTTTGACAGGACAGGAATGGTTTGTTGGTTTTGTGCTTTAAGGCGCAGTGAGCGACGCTCCATACGTAATGTTTATTATGAAGGCCACTGCGACAGATACAATCTCCCCTCACCTGATTGCCATTTTATATTCTAAAGCAGAAAGACTCTCAGAGATGGAGCACAAATCATTTTATATTTCTTTTTTGTTGACACTCGTTAATGCTTATTTTATCTCTAACAAGGGGCTGGTTTAGGTTTAATGATCCGTAAGGTGGTGGTATTGCTGCGTAATGGCTTCTGTGTGAGACATAGTTGCGTTTGGACCAAACAAGTAAGGCACAATAATGGTTTCGCCGCTGCCAAAATCATGTTCACAGCTTCAGAGCAGAACTCTACCCTGCTGTTTTCTGAGGAAATAGAAAGAAGTCGTGATGATGTCATAGTGATGTCATTGGGGTTATCTTAGATTGCCCATGGAGAATTTTAACAGAAGGCCTGCGTTACGATAAACATGAACATTTCAGGGATGATCTTATGAAAGATGTGCTTGTGTTGCATTATGGGAAATATAGGAGAATGTTATACCCATACTGAGGACTAAAAAAGTCAGGAAGTCTCAGCCTTTGGTGCATCACTTTTTTGCACCAGATTCTTCTGTTTGGGGCTTCAGTAAGACATTAAATTGCTGGAGTGCTCCTTTAAAACTGCCAACACTATCTGTTCTGTAACATTTATAGAGATGAATAAGTTATATATGGAAAATATTTAATTTTATTTGAAGTCTGACTGAGCCATTGAATTGATTTAAACTCAGACTGACTACGTTTTTTTATATCTTATAAGTTATTTATAGCTTAAATGCAACTGGCAGAAAACCGATTCATTTGCATTAAGATTGGAGAAAATCTGTTAGACTTTTTCGCCGATATTGTTTAGAAAAAGGTTTAGTAAATTTGGCTCGTTGAACTTTCCGAAAGATTCCAAAATGTTTAATTTGTTAAAAGTGATGATTAATTAAATTTAAATAAATGGCCATTATTGTTTGCACGTTTGCTGGTTGTTTTGTAGAAATGGTGGTGCTAAAGGGGAGCAGCAAACACAACGGTGTCTTCAGTGTATGTGGGTCCAACAAAGATTAACCGCACTCCTCAACCAATCACCTCAGGCTGTCCATCATGTTTGTGCTCATTCATCAATTAGTTTTTTTTATCCAATCATAGAAAAAAAATGATTAATCCTCGTCATTGAAAGCCAAATAACTATGGAGGTTTAATGTAGTGTTATAGGTGTTGATGTAACCCGTACAGAACTACTTCTGTGCTCAATGTTACCGCAATATGAACAACCATACAGTAATCAGTGTAGCAGGGATGTGCCGATCAATACCAAGGTGTCCCTAAATGGTAATCATATAAAACAGCTAATACCTGTGTCCACTAAATGACTGCTTCTCTCAATCAGGGTCATTTTGGAAAAAAAGTTTGCTACCTTAAATTTTCTCTCATCAGATTCTGTCCAAAACCTCTATATATTTTTAAGAAAAGATGCAAATGTTTTTTTAACCCAACATTCGCTTTTTCTTCAAATAGCCAAATCAAGATTCAGATAAAAAGAACGGTATAAACCAAGTATGCATTTATGTTTTCGCCCCCTATTTGAATGTCGCTTCATTCATATTTTTATTGATTTACATGTGTTTGGTTTGACCTTGACCTGTCTTATGCTTAACTTCTTAAAGTATTTATTTTATTTACTGTAAGAAAACCTTTTCAAAGTCACTATATTGTACATTTAATAAGATGTTTCGAACAAATGTCTAGTTCTTCTTTAGTATTTTTGTTTAGAGGAATATTTAAAGTATTATTGCCATATAGGAGAGAGTATTGAGATAGCAAAAAAAGTATTTTCTCCCTGTCTTGCTGTGATTTTTCAGTGCAGTTGGGTGTTTTCTAGACTCTTCCCTGGTAGCTGTCGTGTGTCAACTGCTTTGTCACGGTGCAAGTTGAAGCAACGCAGACACTTGTAGTGCTGTGTTGCATCGTCTCCTTTTTGAGTAGACAGGAAGTCTCCACAAAGTAACACAAGGGACGGGTGTCTCAGCGTTCGTAGATATATCTTATATTCCTCTGGTGTCACCGCCTGCTGTGGCGGTTTGACGTTCGAGGTTTTAAGCCCTGCAGCTCTGTACTGCCATTTCTCCGTCTGGTGTTAAAGTCGGCCACTAGAGAGAGCTGGAGCTCCTGGTGTCGGATGATCCAGTCTAACACTGATGCTGCATCTGAGCAGAAAGGTTTGATCCTTTGCTGTTTGATACATTCCAGTTCCCCTTAGATTTGCTCACAGAGAGGCAGAAATATTCGAGACAAACATACCACTATTAGAAAAGAAGAGATTGTTTATGTTTCAAGGCACCAAGGGAACACCTCCGTGCCATTTTTAATCAACACAGTGCCACTTTGCCGTTGTGAATCCTGCCCAGCCAGGACCCTCTAAAAGGAATGTATGGGAGTTGTGACTGTCCCACACGCTGTAGGCTCCCCTTTGTGGACATTTTATTTTGTGGTTATAGATTCTCTTATGAAGCTGTATGATTTCAGTATATTGTTCTTAAACTGTGCAATGGTTTTGTGTTGAGTTGTACACTTGTCTAGAGAAAAGTTGTACTCTTTGATGCTGAAATGTGCTTTTGCCTTTGTTCAAAGAAAAATTAAAGGTATAAAAAAAGAAAATGGCTGTGTGTGACTGGTTCCTTCCCTCTTGGTCTTCTTCCCCATTTGAAATTGATATACAGTCAATCTGTTAGCATCAATCTGACCAGTTTTGTTATAGTAGTGTATGTCTTTAAAGAAAGGGAAACATTGCAACCACTGTATTCAAAGGTCAGTAGATGATACTTAAACTTTGACCTTAAGATGTACTTTTGTAAGTTCTCCCTCTCTGCTGCAGTCACATGGCACCCTGAGCTGTGAAGCCACACTGGAGGACTGAAAACCATTTCCTTTACAACACACCCGTGGTTTTTCTCTTCTGACACCAGTGAACAGTCATTTGAAAAGTCCCTAGTAGTGTTACATAAAGCCCTGGAGCCCTGCACCTTTTAGTGAATCTAGCCTGGAAGCTATTTATGCAGATCTCTATCAGAACACGTATGAACATGGAAGTAAAGGCAACATGAGGGAACGAGTTTAGAAGGGCTTAAAAAAAAAAAAAGAAGAAGAAGAAAGATTAACACACAGGAAGTAGGAAGTGTGATCTGCGATATCTTCGGTTTGTGTGATTGTGTTGTTTGAGTGTGTTACAATTTGTGTGTGTGTATGTGCTCCGGTGGGCTGTATGTGTAAAACCAGACTCTGACCTCTGGTATGAGTTGAGGACAATGTCTCTGAAACTACCTCGCAACTGGGACTTCAGCACCTTCAAGACTGAGACAGCTCGCATAGGTAAGCTGTTGGCCGTGCTGCATTCACTGTCAGCAGAGTGGATGCTGCACTTCTATACTTCTTCTTATATTGAGCACTTTACAGTCACATTTCACTGCTCCTTTAGCTATTATTTGCTGTCAATCCAGAGTAAAAAGATATATATTCACCTAGCACAATGCACTTTTAAAAAATTGTGTTTCTCCTTATTTTTTTAGAATATTACTATTGTTTTTTGCATATAAATTCATGGGAGCATATTTTAGGTACCATCATATTGCTGGACTGAATAGGGGGCAGAATCTGTGCTCTGTTTTTAGCAGTGTCCATTTTGAGCATGTTGGTGGTCGCTTGCTATGTGGTGATGGTAACCAGTGTGTTATTCGACAATTTTTCCTTATACAAATCACTGTCATCTCATACAGAATGTATACTTGTATATAATGTTACTATATTAAAACATGGCTTGAGGTTCAAAACTTAAAAGTGTTCTTCCTAAAAGGGAAGTACGCCCAATCTCAAAATACATACATATTATTTATTTTGCCTTTGACAATGCAAAAATATAGGTAAACATGAACTATCTCATGTGGGCCTATAAAGTCTGATGCTTCTTCATAGACAAAGCATTGGGAAAGATGTTGACACAGAGCACCCTAGGAAATTTGTATATTGAACGTTTTGTGTTTCAGCAGTAAAAACAATATGTAATATTTTGACAACAAATTCATTGTTTTAAGAATGATTTATTGCTTCTGCCCCAAAAAATATTCTGCTAGCTGTGTACGTGTCAATAGCAACGGTCTGCTGTAGTGAAAGAGATGAATGATAGAGTGTCGTAATTGTCGAATCTGAATTGAGTATTTAACAAAGCCATGCAGTAAAAATATAGAAATAGAATAGGAGTACAACAGAAACTGAACTGTTCTCGTGTTGATTTCAGTGGGACACAAGATAATGGTGATTGTTGTTAGTTATTATGGTGAAAACACACTTCAATGGAGCTGTAAAGTGTCATCTCCGTACAGTGAGGACTGAGGTAGAGGGACAAATGTCCACTGTACAGCTCATTTTCTGTAACCAGAGTAGCATTAAACCTTTGCAGAATTAGCAAGCTAGCTAGCTAGCTAACTAGCCAGCTGTCCACTACTTAGCTTGCTAATTCCACCATACTTAAATGCTACACTGGCTACACAAAAAAAGCCAAACAAAGTTGACATTCATTTGACGATAGCACTGTGCTTTCATTTGCAGTGACCCGACTGTGTGGATGAAGCATGAAGTTGTTCAATTTTACTCATTTACTCAGGCTCTCCTCTCTTCATAACGTTAGAACTCCACTGCTTGTTTGAGTCGTTGCTTCAAAACCTCACCTCAGTGAGTCGCACTCACCATCCTGCAACGTTGAATTGGATGGAAATGTCAGTTCTACTGCTTTTTTATTTTATTTCTATGAATAAAATAGAACAAAGCTCATTTAGGGTTTTTAAAAGAAAACATTAATTTTCTGTGGAGCCGCTCCAGACGTTTTATTTTATCACGTCAGGTGTTTGAGACTTCTCTGGTTTCTGTCTTTGAGAAGAGAGTAGCTCATGTTCCCAAATATGGACTGAACTTTCTTAGACCTTGGAAATAACATATTTACATTTTTATTGTTGGTGATGCTCCCCTTTAAGTTACAATATTGCTTTGACCAACTGCATGCAAAACTATGTGCAGTGTTTTAAAGTGACTGTACAGCTGTCTAGACTAATACGGTGCTTACCACAGTTTTCACAGGGCGTATAGGTGCAATAACATGCCTTGTGCCGTGTCTCATGCCATGCCTCAGGCTCAGATGGCTCAACAGTTGCAACATTCAAATATAAGAGGATCGCACACAAGCAGTGATTGGAGATATTCTCTGCCATTGTTCACAGCATGCACCATTTTCTCTCCAGCTTTTATCATTTTCACAATCAGTGATACTGGTTGTTCAGCACAGTGGAAGGAAGTAGCTGCCCGTTGCACAGTTATTTCATCTGCTTCATGTTGACTAAATATCAGCCGGTATTACTGTCACGCTCCTCCTTTAGTATGAAAGCATAACTTCCTAAAAGTTGGTGACCCCCTCATGCTTCCTTTACCTTGAGATGTTTTATGGACCATGACTGTGACTGATTTCATAACCATGAATTAGACTGACACAGGTTTTCAACAGGAAACTGATGCAAGAGTTTCTGAATAGCTCTGACTTTGTAGCTGTCTGTGTGTAACTGGGCTGACGTGTGTGAGTGTGCGCGTGTGTGTGTGTGTGTGTGTGTGTGTGTGTGTGTGTGTGTGTGTGTGTGTGAGAGAGAGAGAGAGAGACGTGTGTGCAATGTATGTTTGTACAAAGTCATACTGCATCTGGCCTTTCAGAGAGATTTGGAAAGGACAACCAAAAAACAGTCCGTGTGTTGATTTACATTAACTGACCTCACTGTTCCCCATGCATATAACTCCAAAAATCTGCTGTTTCACTCAGGATTTAAAAAATACTTTGCTTTATTGTCAAGAATAAGATGAGTAGATTGATCTCACTCTCGTGCATGTGCACTAGATATTACGCTAACCAGATAACAGACAGACATGAGAGTTGTATTGGTCTTCTAAAGGCTCAGCAAGAAAGAAAATAAATTTAATTCTTTAAATGTCAAATTTCATTCAAAATTTGCTGTGAATAATAATTCTGTGATCTCTAACTGCTCTCTAATTTAAAATGTATCTCCCCAGAGTTAGTAGTAAACTCTGAATGTCATTCTCCCTTGTACCCATCTTGATGTAAAATCTTGTACTTAAACTAATCTTCTTATCGCGGTCACTGAATGTGTCTTTGTGGTGCTGTGGGATCATGAAATGAAGCCAGTTTGAAGTAGCCGTGTGTTTGTCTGCTGTGGGTGTGGTGTGACATCTTCCTCTGTGTGTGGGCTCAGGACTTTAACTTTCAACTAATCAAGAGAGCGTGATGCTATTAAAATAGACCAAAGGACTCTCAAACCTCTAGGTGGAGACCTTCAAAGTGTTGCCGGCCCTCCGGCGATGATGTGGCAGCTTCCTGTTTACCCCAGAATGGCCCTGCTTCTTCTCTTCTCTGCTGTCATCTTGCTTAACAAGACACGGGGAATTTAAGAACAACTGAGCATGTGGGCTCAATCTCAATCAATCTATCTCTGCTGTCCACAGTCCTGCGTGTTACTCGGTCCGTCTCCATCTGACTCTGTCTTCTCTGGGCCACGTAGACCTCTGCCTCTGTTCTTTCATCACTCCATTAAACTATCACCTCATGCCCCCTCACAGTGACATTATTAAAACAACTGAAAATAAGATTTTGGTGCCAGTAGCCATTTAGTCAACACAAATCGTAATGTCTTATAGCTAATTGTTTGATGGCCGGACTCTTGAAAACAACTCTGTTATTTATGTAGAACAATCACAGCTGCATATGTCTACCTTCCATTGGAAACAAGGTCAGTTCAGACCAACAGTTTTCCTCTCAGCCTGCAACTGTGGGGAACAAAAATAAACTACAGTGAGCAGGTCTCTCAAACCTGATAGGCTGATGCATATTCATATCAAAAAGAGGAAGTGCTGTCCTCCGGCTCAGTCGAGCGCTGATGTTTTGGTAATGTTTCACAGCTCCGGCTGTGACACAGTGAGTCGGCGTATTTTGTTGTTCACAACACTTTCACCGACTGCTTTCTTGTGGTGTCTGGCAGCGCGATCCAGGAGTGTGATACCTGGAGAGGCAGGCCCCGGCCCGGGCTCACCAGGCTCCCCGAGGTCAATGGAGAGGCCGCTGAAGGCCGGCTGGCTCAAGAAACAACAGAGGTCTTTAGTCAAGAACTGGCAGCAGCGTTACTTTGTGCTGAGAGGGAGCACACTGACCTACCACAAAGATGACAAGGAGACCACTGTCCAGGTGAGAAATGAGTTTATTTTAGCCTGTACTAATAGCATTATCTTAATTATGATGTCATTTGTTGTCCTCTTCTTGTTCTTTGTTGGCATAAAACACATTTGCACATTATTTCCAACGCAATTCATTCAAAAATAACATATTACCATTATGCATATAAATGCTAAAATAACTTCTTGAATTTGGCACATGCAATAACTGATATGAAGGATAGGACTGTCATCAGAATCATTTTTATATCTTTATTACATGTTGCTTACTTCTTTTATATCTAGTGACGTTAAGCAATAAAAGCAAACCAGAATTATATAACTATAACATTTAGTAATTTTAAATTAGCATTTTTTTGTACTAAACCTTGCGTATGTTGATGGATTTATTCAAAGGTTGACAAGAAGTGTCATTTAGATTTTTCCAATCAAGACCACAAACACTCTAGCTGTGTGGCTAACTTTGCCCACTTCCTGTAAACAAAACAAATGGTGCTTGAAGCCTTGCAAGAGAAGCATGCTATTGAAAATCTTTTTTTGTTAAACTGTTATCTAATCAACTGGTTTTCGCTCTTGAACAACCATCCAACCAAAACCCCACAGTCTTTGTAATGATGCTTTAGAACTGTCTTTTCGCAAAATATTCATTCTCTCCTTATATGTTGTGCAAAGTGTGGACAAACTTTCAAAATTGCAGTGTGGACACAACATGACACTCCCACTGTCTCATTACTTGCTCTAATTTCAGGGGTTGGCTCCACAAAACCCCTTACTGCTCTGACACCATCTATGCAGGGAGCGTGGTCAAAAATGTAGAGCATATTAATAGTTTGTGAAATATTTAAAACAATTAAACATTAAAAAAAACTATTTAATTTGTGTTCACCCCTACTTTTACATGTGTTGTTTTTTCTCCCTTCCTTCCGATTTACTTCTCGTGTCGAAATGAGCGATGGTGAAACAGGAAGGGCACTCATGAAAATGTGAAATACCTTAATACCATTTAGAAACAATGAACAAATGCAGGCACATAATTCTTCTTATTTACATGTTTCTGCTTGATTTGTGTTGCTTATTTTATAGTTGCTTTTACTAAAAAGAAAAGAAGCAAGTTTGCTTCTTCTCTTTAGTTGTTTTTCTGCTTTTTTCTTTGGTATTGTGCAAAAAATGTAATCTCATCTTATATCTTATAAGGAATTTTGCCAAAGAATAATTTCCCTTTAATACAGAAATAAAGGAGTGGGACAGTGGGTAGAGATAGAGGAAGTAGGCTGCATATAAAGTGAACTGGGGAATATACTGGGCTGTACTGTATACATTGTAATGTAAACAGTGAACTCATAGAACATGAGAAGACCCTTGTGAAATGATAACAGCTGTGTTCATGTGTACATCTGCAAAGGCCCTTGTGATACAATGTGGCTACAATAAAATAAATGGTGCAAGACCTGCAGAGGAAATACATGCTGAGACCTTAACAAGACATAGACTACATGGACTCTCTGGTAAATCTAAATAGTGAACAGTAAATATTAGTGTAGCATATGGTGTTCTGGGAATTAATGTAAACATTAGAATAAATATCAGTGGTTGGTTCTTGACTTCTAGTTTCGACATGACATTAACGGGCATTTTTCTGATTATGAATGTGCTCCTATTTTTCCTTTTTCTGGTCTGCAGGGAGTCATCCAGCTGCGGTTCAGTAAAGTTAATGAACTCCCTCAAAACTCAGATGACCCCGGGAAGTACCTCTTTGAGATCATACCACGTAAGCATGTAATCGACACTTAAAAGGGAGAAAAACTGACTTTACCCTGAAAAAAGGCCACCTAAAAATAAGTTTAAAAAAATCAAACAAACAACGAATGCAATGGGTTTTATACTAATGAACTTCAAATAAGAATATATCACCTAATATATAAAATGTTATGTGATTGTGTCTTATATCAAAGTACAATATACGGAAGCAAACAACTATTATCTATGTAAAGATATAGTAGAGTAATGGTTTACCAGAGCAGAGAATGAAGTTGATTTCCTTTTGCGTGTGTTGTTAGCCAAGCTCCTCCTTGATTTGTTGACATAGCTGGCCGGCCTAGCGTGCATTTTAGTACATTATAGTGCCTTTTAGTGCATGTGAGTGCATGTGAGCGTGACCCACTGTTTAGCTCACGGCTGCCGCTCTGCACTGTGCCTTTAAGGCAGTTATAGCTGATAACAGCGTCCCAGTTAAACCCTGTAAGCTCTGCCAGCATGTTGCCATTGTTTGCACTGTTAGGACTGTTAGCTATGAGTCAAGCGTTAAAAGATATTTTGACTAGTTATAAGATATTTTGACTAGTTATAAGACAAATATATTTGGTAAGTCCATGAAAGTTAATTGTTACCTTTTTGGTCACATAGAAGTGTCTTGTTCTGGTTGCAAAAAAACAAGATGGTGATGGCCAAAATGTCAAACTTGAGGATTCAAAACTGTAGTTTACAAACCCTCCAGTGTAATTACAGTGACTAAGTCCCCTTCCTATATATTGTCTATTTTTGGCACCTAAAGGTAGTTTTATTTGCAACAGTGATACGTCAGTACTGTCTATGGTGGGGCCGCACTTCATTGCATTGGGTCAACTTTGTCTTCTTCAGAAGTTAAAGTAAAAAAAACTCCTTTGACATTTTTTGTGTGCTACTAATTACTACTTTTGAATCAGCTTACATGTCCCTTTTGTGGTATCAGTCTGTATGAGTCACCACTTACCTGCGAACTGAAAAGATAGAACACTGAATCGGAAACTACCACAAACTGATGGCAATCTCAATCTTCATTGGAACCATTTATATAGATTTCACTTGCTCTGACTGGCTTATCTGTCCTATTAAAGGTTTTTCTGTACCAAGATTAATTTTTCCATTCAATACCCATCATTTCACAGGTACAACTAGAGACAGAGAGCGATGTCCCTATGTGTTCATGGCAAACTCCCAGAGTGACATGGAGGAGTGGGTCCGCACTCTGCGCAGGGTCATTGGAGTACCAACAAGTGGAGGTTCAGTAAAACCTTACATTGTTATGGAAACTGAGATTATGTGTGGCGCTGCATCTACCAAATTTGACAAGACTTTTCTAGAAGTTACAAATATATTTGGACTTTTTAGGGAATTGCATTTATTCACTTTCTTGCTGAGAATTAGATGAGAAGATAGATACCACTCTCACGTCTGTATACTGAATCTGTAGCTGGAGCCAGCAGCAAGTAAGGTTAGCTTAGCACAAAGCCTGGGAACTGGGTAAAAGCTAGCCTGGCTCTCTCCCAAAAAAATAAAAAATAGATAGATAAATATGCATTACAGTCCCTCTAATGCCAGCAGCTGGTTAGCTTAGCTCAAGGTAAAAGAAAGCAGACAGGAAGTCACTACTTGTTGCAAAAAGTTTCCTGTCTTTATGCTAAACTACTGTAAGCCAACAGGCTGCTGACTGTAACTGTATGAAACCTACTGTCAAACTTCTAATAAAGTAAATAAATAAGAATATCTTCACTCCAACAATAAAAGGCTTTAAAAGGCACGATCCTACAGTTGCTTTAAAGACCATGTAGAAACTACATAATGTTGCTCCTTTGAGGGTGTAAAATGTTTTCTGATAATACTGACTTGACATTACTGGTCCAATATGTCATATCTTACTTTTCTGTCCGTCTGCAGTGTTTGGAAAGGGTCTCATGGACACAGTAACATATGAGCAACGGTTTGGGCATCACATGGTGCCAATCCTGGTGCAGAAGTGTGTGGAGTTCATCAAAGAGCACGGCCTGGATGAAGAGGGCATCTTCCGTCTCCCGGGTCAGGACAACGCCGTCAGACAGTTCAGAGACGCTTTCGATGCAGGGGAGAGGCCCTCCTTCCCCAGGTGAGGCACTCATGTTTTCCTCGGTATAGACTGGAGCCATATGTACCAGTTTATGAAAACGCTTTGATTACTTTATTAATATTATTATTGTTTATTGGACGCCTCTAACATGAACTGACTCCAAAACATTTTGATCTGATTCCACACAAGTATGTTTCAGACTTAGTTGTAATATAGTGCTCATTTATGTGCGATACTGTCTATTAAAAAGGGGTTTATTGTTATTAGAATGCACAGGCAATACTGAGTATTGTTGGTTACAAGGCATCAGAGTCACACATTTAAAAAAAAAAAAGAAGCTTAATAGGGCAAACATTTCCTTGGAAATCCTTTTAAGCCCTCTTTAAACCCAGTTGGTATGAATGGGGTAGGACTTTAAGAAGGTCTATAAAAGGAGACAAGAATCCTTACATCAATCAGCATCAGCTTAGTCTGTTTCTGAGAAACCAAGGAGAAATGAGAGAGATGCAGCGCATCTGATAGATTTCTGTCTTCTCAGAGCTGAAGGCGTAACCACATCCTGTTCTGACAGGCGCACAGGAGGAAGCCTGTATTACTCAACATCACAGGCTCCTCTGACAGAGCACTGTTGATAATTTAATTTAACTTAACTTGTTGTGAGAAATCTAATGTGAGAAAAATCGAGGAACAGCCAGGGCTACAAAAATATGTTTTATGAAAATGAAACGATGAACACAGGTTTTATTGTTTTTCCCTTGAAGTGTTCCCTTGGCAGAGTCCAAACAATAAAACTGAATCCAAGCCTGCTGCACTAGCTAAATATATAAAACTAGTCCCAGGACAACAACAAAATCCTAGCGTATTTTGTAAAGACCTTATTTATGGTACAACCAAAGTCAATACTATGAATGGATCTGCTCAAGGTGGAAATGCTCTTTGAGTTAACAATAAATACAAAATACATAATATTAAAACTAAAACAGCAATGTATTTATGTATTTTAAGGGGAATCCAGTGAACACATTGAATTAGATTTAAAGGAACAGTTTGCCTCAAAATCTAAAATATACATTTCCCCTTTCACCTTTAGTTCTATTCATCAATCTTGTTTTAGCATTTTTTGCCTTGTTTTGGAGATATCAGCCGTAGAGATGTTTTGTTGGCTTGTGGTGCTCAAAGCGGCAAGATTTTCTTTTTTGAAAAACTCAACAGAAATGGCTCTTTTCAGAAAACATGACCCGGTTACATTACCTGGATAATCCACAGACCTTGTTGTGAGCAGTTTAATGTACAAGCTATTTTCTTAAGAGTTACACCAGCCAACCGATCAGCGAGCAGAAGGAAAGCGTCTGTCTACTCGTGGACCAGAGTCTCCTGTTCATACTGTAGTTTATATTTAAACCATACTGCTAGCTCACCAAGCACCTTCTGAGCTAGTAAACCTTACAATTCAGCCAAGAAGAACGCAATTAATGTTTATGGTGATATGATTGGCGTGTGTAGTTTGGTAGATAGAAAATAATTCCTACAGGAAACTGGCGCTTTGAGCACCACAAGCCGAGTGCCATCTAGTTCCAATATATGACACAGAAGATTACAGAGATATATCTCCGTCACTCAGCAACTCACAACAAAAACAATCTAGATTGATAAATAGTTTTACAAGTAAGGGGGGAAAATATGAATTTCAGATTTTAGGGTGAACTGTCCCTTTAAGCCATGTCATAATTGCCATAATAGGATGTAATTGAGCAAACTGTACAACTATGTGGGCAGCTTTCATTTTTTATAAAATACATGCCCACTAATGAAGGCCTACTGGAGCCATCATACACATGTCTAACATTGTGTTCTATGTTTTATGTGAGTGTTCTCCCCAAAATCATACATACATATTTTCCCTCTGTATCAGCCTGGAGAGACATCTGCCTTCTCTTAAGTATAATGGGCCTATATGGTACCCAGCTCGTGGTGCTCAAAGCGGCAAAAAAATATTTGATACAACTGCTCAAAACAAGGTCTGTGGATTTTTTGGAGTAACTGGTTCATGATTTCTGAAAAGAGAAATATTGCTGATTTTTCAAAATGTATATTTTTGGCGCTTTGGGCACAACAAGCTGAGTGACATCTAGTTCCATTTTATTGAAAACATATTTACAGCCGATAAATGCAAAACTAAGCAACTCACACCAAAACAATCTCGATTGATAAATAGCAGTTAACTTATGTATTTTAGGGTTTGGGGTGAACTGTCTCTTTAAGTTAGGTCAAAGGCTGCATGTCTATGTGGGCTGGTTCCAGTTAAGGTAAACTGTCCCTTTGAGGTTTGAATGTCAGTTATACTGTAAGTGGATGTTCATTGGATGATATGCTTCATTGCCCACAGTGACACTGATGTCCACACGGTGGCGTCACTGCTCAAGCTGTACCTCCGGGAGCTTCCTGAGCCTGTGGTGCCCTGGACTCAGTACCAAGACTTCCTGGATTGCACCAACCTGATGGACTCCAGCAGCAAAGAGGTGCGATTGTCTAAAAGAAGGCTACAACATGTGTATCCATACTGTAAATTGTGTGTGTACATGCAGGAGAGGTCCTGTGGTAGTTTGAGTATGTGTGTCCTTCAATCTCTCGCTCATGTGTCCTCTTAGGGTTGGGAAAAGTTGGAGAAACAAATCGCTCTTCTCCCCAGAATCAACTACAACCTTCTCAGTTATGTTTGCCGGTGAGTAGAATCTCTGGCCTGAAGCATTCTGGGACATTCCAATAAAAAAAACATAACATTTGTGATTAGAGAGTGCATCACATAATTGAAAAATATGTTTTCAGTGACATCTGGTTAAAAACATCAACTGAGCCTGCTGCTCTGAGATCAGTTTCCATCCTCCAACACATACAAACTTGTATCCGTTATTAATGCTGATCGTGTCTTTTTGCTTTGCAGGTTTTTGTTTGAGGTGCAGCTGCATGCCAAGGTGAATAAGATGAATGTGGAGAACCTTGCTACAGTGATGGGGATCAACCTGCTCAAACCTCAGATAGAAGACCCCATTACTGTGATGAAGGGTAAGAACGCGCTGCTGATGTTGAAATGTGTGCATGTGTTCGAAAATCTGGTCCTAATCAGGCTCATTAAATAATGAATTTCTCTGTATTGCCTGGGAAAACTGTCTTGCTCAGCATCTGGAAAACATCCTGTTACATCATTACTATATTCCTTTATTGATCCCATGGGGGAAATTCGAGTGTTGCAGTGTGTTATGTGTTATGCAATTATATCTGGTAAAACTGCACCATGACTACATCCATCTCTTTTTAGACACATTTTTTTTTGTATTTCTAAAACGACCTCACAAGTTAGGAGGGCTTGAATCATTTAAATTCCCAGGTATTTTTCAAAAGATTGAAGAAAGTGAATTTAGAATTTGCATAAGACTTTTTGATGCTAATCTTTTCACGTTTGTGCTTGTTTTTCTTCGCAGCGACGCCTCAGATCCAGAAGCTGATGACAGTGATGATCAGACAGCATGAGTCTCTGTTTCCTCTCTCTAAAGACGTGCTTCCATCCCCTCCCTCAAAAAAGGCTGAGAGCCAGAAGAACACTCCCAGAAGCTTTGTGGGCTGGGAGTCTGCAGAGGTACCAGCTGTTGACCACACATTAAGCCTCTGTGATGTTTTCAATGTCCTGTTTTTAGGGCAAAACAGGACAAGACAGTGAGCAATAGAAAATAAATTACACAGAATATACAAAATTATTTGTGTTAGTAGGAAGAAGTTTCCATGTATCGTATGTGAAAGTTGGCTATCACATGTTTCAATTAGTTGATCAAATCTACAGATTAAACACCCTCACATTCAGAAACAATTACATTTGGTGATTACGTTTTCAAACAGCACTTAAATAATGTAATACTCGTATTCACTTCCTTGCTAATAAGATAATCCTTTATTAGTCCCACAGCGGGGAAATTAGATAATACTCTCAACAAACACAATAAAAGGCCCAAAACATATATAATTGTCATCCCGTTTGTGCCATTCATTTTTTCAAAACTTCCTTGGTTCAGGAAATGGTTGTTCCTCAGTTGAAGTTTATTTCTTCCTCCATTTCTAAAATAACATTTGCACATAAAATATTAATATTTGTAATTCATTTTGAGTGATGTGTTTGTCTCAGATGGCTGATGCGTCGCTGTCTGAGTCTCCAGAAGAAGAGGAGGACATCGACAGTCCAGGTCCAGGCAGAGGAAACGCAGCCCCCCGAGCATGCATCATCCTCGCTCCCCTTCCACAGACGACTGGACGGGAAGCCCCCGCAAACGCACTCAGACCCTTCCCACCTTCAACTGCCCCCTCACCGGGATGGCGGCCAAGGCCGACGCCCTCAACCGGTGGAGTCACATCCAAGAGAGCGTGGAGGAGAAGAGCGGGACATTGTCAGAGGACATTTTTAAGATCCTGGATCTCCGGAGTTCATTGTTCGGGGGTTCTCAGATGAGCAACAAGGAGGGAGAGGATAAGTTATTAACAGACCGAAGAGGAAGTGACAACACAGGTTCTTCTACTGCCAGCCCCCAAAAACCTGAAAGCGAGGCCCGGCCTGCCCAGGTGCTGCTTCATCAAAAGAGTGTGGGGAACCTGACAGGGTCAGGCCGGCAGGTCAACAGCCAGTCAGAGCAGAAGAAAGACAGCAAGCAGATTGTAGACAGGTGAGCTCAGCTGAGGAATCACAACCAACTGGCTGCACTGCAGACAGATCCTCAACAACCGTTACATGTGGTACACACTTTTTAAGTTTTGAGGTAATGTCATCGATGAAACATTTCAATACCGTCAGGTGGAAACGTGATGAAAAAATTATCTTGACAGAAACTATTTTAGCTTCAGGATTTGGTTATTGCAAAGGGGTTTTATACAACACTTATGCAACCCAAAGAGGAGAATATAGTCATTCAATTCAAACCCCAAGATTGAAGTAAAACAGAACGTTAAAAGGATAATTATATTCAGGTTTTTTATTCCCTGCTGAATGAGGGCGGAAATGAGACTACAAAGCAGATCACTGGACTAGAATCAAGAAAACTACACGTACTTTCAGGAAACTCTTGAAACAAGTTGATTGACATTGAAAACAGATGTTGTAATTTTGCTTCAGAAAATGAAGTTTTAGAACTCAATATAAGACAGCTACAGACATCTTTTTGAACTCAGGAAACAATTTGACATGGATAGTTTCCAGTTTGGATAGAGTTGCTTTTAGGACTTTTTCAGTGTATATCTGATCCCTCTGTGTCTTTCACTGCCTCTTGCAGTCTGCAGCAGGAGAACAAGGAGCTGAAGGCCACAGTGGCAGAGCTCCAGTCTGCCCTGGAGGAAGATCGCCGCCAGGTGGCCGCTCTGGAGGTCTGCCTGAGAAACGCAGAGCGCAGCCGAGACGAGGCCCAGACACGCAACCAGGAGCTGCAAAGGGAAATTCAGCAATTCCTCACCAAAACGACATAAGCTCCTGCCTGAAGTCATTTTCAGACTCACTAGTATTTGGATTTATGACTCCTAAACAGAGCTAATTTCACATGAACTGGTTGTGGAAAACACTTTTGTCCTTCAGTGGGATGACATTAGTTTGTTTCCATTTGAGCTGTTTGGTCCTCAATATAAATTATTGCCTCATTTTATTTGTGCCTGTGAGGAAGGTCTGTTAAGAAGAGATCTAAATAGCTTTTAAAATCACTTTTCATATTAAAACCATTAATATCACACATTTGTTCCTCCCTACAATGAACTGCCTTGATCTGGTGTGTCCATGGAGAAACATCAGCTTTAGACTGAATCCTTTGATCCAAGGTCAACTGGACTGAATAAATCTTAATGGTGGACATTAGAAATACTATGTGTCATATGTGGGTTGACTAGTCCATTATTTGATGTTTCATTTCAGTGATAAATTAATAAAACAGCACACATTAAAGGGATTTTTGTTGATGTATAAAAATGTTTTAAACCCCATATTACCCCAACATTTTACAACATAATTTGCTCGGTAGCACGAAACACAAAGTGCAGATGGGAACATCAGCAGTTTTGCAGGCATTTGGTCGTACATTTAATTATTGGATATTAATAAATCAAACTTTATTTACATACACCTTTCAAACAAATCAAATGCACTTCAAAGAGCTTTACAAGCCATTGACAAAACTTGATATGTTTAAAGTACTAAAATATGAACACAACAAAAAATAATTAATAATGATAATAAGATATATATTGATAATAAAATTAGCACAAATAATAAATCATCAAAGACAATAAAACACAGCATGAGAGCCAGACTAAAAAGATGGGTTTATGTTGACGTTTTAAAAGATCCTCAGATCCTCTGGAAGGCCGTTCCAGCTGCTCTGAGCATAATGGCTGAAAGCAGCGTTGCCAGATGTTTGTTGAAAGAGAAAAATGGGGACATTATTAAAATTGACCATAAATATCAAACTGTTGTGGCAGTCCATGTCATAGTTATTGATGTATTTAAGTCTGGTCCAACAGACCGACTGAACAACATAATGCTTCCATATATATACATACCATAATAGCTGTTTAAATCCAAGCCTTAGTCATGGCACTGTTTCTTGTTACGGTTCAAGGCAATGTTCATATCAAAATGTTATTCTTATTTTGAGATGGAACAGCTTGCAATACAATTAAGATAATAGACAAATGTTCTCCAATTAAGGATGAAATTTAAGATGTAATCCTCATTAGGGTTAGGATATGATAGGGTTAGTATATATTGCAAGACTTATTATACAAAATATACAGAATTTCCACTTTGAATTTATTCCACCCCAGATTCATCTCCCCGTGTTGTGGGTGTTGGAGGAGTAAGGCTTTACCCACTCCTCTTCAACGTGTCAAAGCATCACTTTAATTCACCTCAGAGAATTCAAATTGTTTCTTTGAAGCAGCACAAATCAATCTTTTTTATATTAACAAAGGCTGAAATATATCTGTTTCTGGTGAAGGCTCGCTCGCAGTGACAACCCCACTAAAAATCACCATCCAGCACAGTAGAGCCCCTTGGATCAGAGCAACAGAGCATCAATGTTGTTTAGCCTATTGTGTTTTTCTGTTTTACAGCCTGTAACTTTACTATTTTAGTTCTCTCTCAACAGAGTCTTTTCAGCAAAATAAATAAGTGCGATGCCTGACCAACAAACAGCAGATTGACAAATTAGATTTTTCCCCTCAGGAGTGTGAATAGTAGTCGTAAATGTGTTGGGCAGGCAGAAACACGGCTCCAAAGGAATGCTAACATTGTCTGCTGCACATGAAAAAGGCAATGTTTGGTTACACATTCATCATAATGACTTTGTATGGTGGTAATATGTCAGTGTAGTCCCAATGCAGTCACTTAATGCTGCTTCAAAAATACACAGTTTTGACTGATCAGTAGTACATTGGTGTCCGAAAACAACCTCTTGAACTGAATGGGGATGTCGGTATTTTTTTGGGAGTGGATCATTAAGAACATACCATTGTGGGGAAACGGAGATGAAAATCATTACATTTTTATCTTCGATTCCTACACAAAATATTGTCGGGTTGAAGGTTCAGTCCCAAAATAGCAACCTACCCCTTCATAAATCCACATTTGTTACACCCATACACAGACCATATGGATGGGAACGACTGTGTGTGTGTGTGTGTGTGTGTGTGTGTGTGTGTGTGTGTGTGTGTGTGTGTGTGTGTGTGTGTGTGTGTGTGTGTGTGTGTGTGTGTGTGTGTGTGTGTGTGTGCGCCTGTGTGTGTGCGAAAGGACATTGCCATTATCAAGCCTTCTTACGGCCATCAGGAAGATGTGCGCCAGCAGTTTAACAGAGTGACAGATAACAGCACGTCTGTCAACCGTCAGCCTGGCAGATGAGTGGTAGAGGCAGGAAAAAGCTCATTCCTTCCCATCTCTGTGACGCGCTGCAATCTGGAGTGTATCTGTAGGTCACACAAAGAAGCTCAGGAATGAAGGACAGTTGTGTAGTGGGATGAGGGGTTCAGGTGACGAACAGAGAAGTTATTTAAATCTGCAGAGGAGCTAGTGTGAGTCATTAATAATCTGATCAGAAAAAAATCGGACCAGCCTTTTGACTCCATGTTGCCAGTCTGCTCCTCCATGTTTATACACATAACGCTCTATGTAGGCCTAAAAAAAATCTATTCTTCCCTTATTCTGCATCCTTGCACTTGCATTTTTTGAAGGATCCTCTTGTTCCCAGATCATTTCAGCCCCAGTGCCAATTAACCAGAAGAGGAACACACTGAACATTTTAGCAAGCACAAGGGGGTTGATTTATACTTTTTTGAATGAACATGACATGATTACTCTTGCACAACTCTGTTGTCCTCATGAGCTACTTGCAATGTCCTCCAGTCTCACTTTCAGCCCAGGATCTTTCATCGTTGATCATTAAGGCCTCACACCTCATTGCATTTCAATTTTCATTTGGCCAAGTGTCTTCTAGATGTATCCTGTTACATTCAACGATGTCAACAGAGCCTCCGTGTATTTTGTCAAAAATAAATGGTCAATGGAGCCTAGGCGGCAGCTCGTAGAACTCCACCATTTACAAAGCAAATAAACAAATTAAGAATATCAACCCCGGAGCACCCACCCAAACAAAATAGCGCTTCCACAAGGAAGAGGCTACAGGACCGTGTTTACAAAATCCTCATTAAGGAAGTTGTGAGATAACACACGCTCATGTGCATCACACAAAGTTGAAGGCACGTACGCACACACACAAAGCAAAGAGACCAAAAGCACTGAGCAATGCAGAGCCCACCATGTTATAGATAAGGGACAGAAAGAAAGAGCTGGAAGGAAGAGAGCAAAACGCACAGAGAGGGACTGACAAGAAGAGAGGACACAACAGAGATGACTCGTTCGGACAAAGCCAAGCCTTGGCCACCCTGACACCGGAACCGCAGCCCTGTCACAAAGGACATCAAAAGGTGTGCATGAGAATAAATGCTGTGAGATCTGGAGGAAAGCAGCAGGAGCACAAACTCCTGCAGAGGCTCACACCAGTCAGTGCAGGGGTCAACAACACGTTTGTCTACTGGATCCAGATTTTTCTTTGTGTACAGATTAACTGACCACAATTTCAATTAACCTTTGGATTAAGACGTTCAGAGATCACAAACATTGTGTCTTACTGTTGCATCAGCTCATTAATAGAGAACCCCAGAAGGCATAAAATAGAAAGCTGCATTGTTTTTCCCCATGGCGAGAATTTGGGTCGTTCCACTGGGAACCATCTGCACCTCCAGCACTTTGCTCTTGTTGTGTTCCATACTACTGCTCCAGGGGCTCTGTGGACAGAGCAGCCCGATCTCCAACACCCATCAGAGGTATCGGCCCGCTCCGGGGCTGGGGGACGGGCATGGAGGGGTGGTGGATCCCTCACTGCTGGAGCAGGACAACCACATGAACATGCAGAGCTTGCTGGAGAGCCTGAAGGAGCAGTTTCTGCGGACTTTCAACCTGTCTGGCTTGGGTCCTCCTCCGCTGCCTCCTGGGGGCACACGAGAAGAGCCACCTGAGTACATGATGGAGCTCTACAACCGATTCGCTAATGACCATACTGCCATGCCCACCGCCAACATCATCCGCAGCTTCAAAAATGAAGGTAAGGATCCTCTGCTCTATATGATTATGCCCTGTTAATAATATAGATTTATTAAAAAAAAAGAAAACCTTTTTTCTTTTAGTTGCTGCCATGTTTATTGGATTTTTTTATGACATATTTGATTTAAATATAGTTTGTATTTCCTTCATCACATGGTCATCATTAGTCTGCAAGGCCAAAGCATATAAGGAGTGAAAATGAGGACACGGTTGTGCTTGTATATACTTCACCCTTGTTTGTATACTAAGCCTATCCTATTCTAACCCTGATGAGGATAACATCCTCAATTTCATCCGTAATTAGAAAACATTTGACTATCATCTTTATTGTATTAGTGACCATATATATATATATATATATATATATATATATATATATATATATATATATACCATAATAGCTGTTTAAATCCAAGCCTTAGTCATGGCACTGTTTCTTGTTACGGTTCAAGGCAATGTTCATATCAAAATCTTATTCTTGTTTTGAGATGGAACAGCTTGCAATACAATTAAGATAATAGACAAATGTTCTCCAATTAAGGATGAAATTTAAGATGTAATCCTCATTAGGGTTAGGATATGATAGGGTTAGTATATATTGCAAGACTTATTATACAAAACATACAGAATTTCCACTTTGAATTTATTCCACCCCAGATTCATCTCCCCGTGTTGTGGGTGTTGGAGGAGTAAGGCTTTACCCACTCCTCTTCAACGTGTCAGTCCCCAATCATGAACGCATCACAGCGGCTGAGCTTCGCCTCTACACACTTGTCCAGATTGACCGCCACCTCTATGCTGGGGTCGACCGCAAGGTCACTATCTACGAACTGGAATCGTATGTCGGAGATGACAACATGACTGATGAGAACACCGTGAGAGGCGATGGATTCAGAGGAGGAGGAGAGCGGTTAGAGCTTGTGGAGTTGGCTTCACGCCAGGTCTACGACACCGATAACGGCTGGGAGGCCTTTGACCTCTCTGCTGCTGTTCAACGCTGGCGCAAATCGGACCACGGCACCACGCACCGGTTGGAAGTGCACATTGCCAGCATGGCTAATGAAGACAATTTTCAAGGTATGACAGAGGACAACAAAGACAGGAACCCCCCTGAAGGAGACATGAAGATTGACACCAGCCCTGAGGAGAAACACAAACCTCTGCTGATTGTTTTCTCTGACGACCAAAGTAGCGATCACCGTGATGACAAGCATGAGCTGAACGAGATGATCGACCACGAAACCTCCAACATGGTCCTCCAGAACGACTTGGGGATGGGCCTGAATGGGCTGTGGGGGGAGCTGGGGAGAGACAGGGATGAGTCGGACGAAGAAGCAGAGCCAGATGAAGAGGACCTCATCCAAATGCGCTCCAATCTGATCTACGACACAGCGTCCCGCATCCGTCGCAATGCCAAGGGGAACCACTGCAAGAAACAATCTCTGTACGTAGAGTTCAAGGACATTGGATGGGACAGTTGGATCCTGGCGCCCAACGGTTACGACGCCTTTGAGTGCACTGGTATCTGTTCCTTTCCACTGACAAAGCATGTCACACCCACCAAGCATGCCATTGTCCAGACATTGATCAATATCAACAGTCCTCAGAAGGCGGCACGAGCTTGTTGCGTGCCCACCAAGCTGGACCCCATCTCCCTGCTGTACTTGGATGACACAGGCGTGGTCACCTACAAGTACAAGTTTGAAGGCATGGTGGTGGCAGAGTGTGGCTGCAGATAGTCCATGTTTTGAGAGAGTTTAACTCTTCGTAAAGTCTTAAGATAAGAGGAAAGACACATAACTAACAGTAAGCTGCAAAAAGGAGGTTGGAATCTCTGTTAAAGTTACTCAGTGAGATTGGAAGTGCATGTTCACTATTCATGAAACTATGTGCGCTCCAAATGATTAACATTCAGACAGTGGGAAGACAGTGTGCTGCAGATTTACATTCAAAAACAGTGATGCCAAGGTGTGTCCTCAAACCCCACAAGAAGGAAACGGCACAAGACTTCCCAACGGAGCTCATCCTACAGTGTGTGCGGCCTGGTGGGAACCAGTGGGCCAGTTATCCCCCTCCCTCTCCTTCCCATCTGACATCTGTCTTCCTCTCCACTTATCTCTGGCCTCCCCGCTCGATGCAAACACTAATCAGCACTTCATGTGTCCTGGCGCAGTGAAATGACCCCCAAGAGGCAACCTGACAAGACATGAACTCTCCAGGCCCACCTCCTGCCTCCTGCAGCCTCCTGATACGTATAGGCGCTGTACAGGGGTCCTATGAGAGCAGGGTTATCTATCCCAATCCTGTTTCCCACTTCACATGCCTCTCTTCCACTCCCTCAAGCTACAGCGATAGCAAGGTGTGGGGGGCTGAGAAACATGTATGCCACCACTCAGGCTCGGAGAAATGGACGGCATTCTGGGCAATATTTTGATGTGGTGTGATGGGGGAGTGGGACCGGACAAGGGGGCCGGGGTTGTCCACATTCCGAGGCAACAAACAATCCTAACTGGCTCAACTTACTGACCTTGCACCATGTGTCACTGACATATCTACAACTCCTCAGTTGAGCCATCTATCACTTTTAGGATAAAAACTGCCTTTTTGGACAGTTATCAACTGACGGCCAAACTCTAGAGTTGAAAAGGGGGCACTTTGTCACATTCCTTTTATGGATACGACCCAAAGAAAACACAGCTACAGAAATACAGTTTCTTTGTTTAAAAGCCTTATGATACCTCTGCTGCTTATGTCAAATAAAATACTATTTATTGTTCTAATTTATTAATTTTTACAACAGAGTAGATAAGTGTCTATATGTATATTGGTAAGTTGCTCAGTGTAGAGTAGGTTTTGTATCCGTGACAATGCATTTGCAGCACAAAATGAATTCTGTTGGGAAGAGAAATGGTTATTTCTAAAACAATAAATTACTCTGCAAATCCTACATGAAAAGTCTCCTGAACTGATCCCTTTCTCTTTCAGAAAGTTTACGGCTCATCAAAATGTCTTTAGGCTTATCTCAAATCAAGATGAATGTAAATATTTGGAGCCGAAATGCCAAGCTGATGTGTACATGATCTATTTCCCACATTACAATTATCAATCAAAGGATCTCGTCCGTCAACTTTCCTTTCCATTATTTCAGGAAGAAGCTGTTAGTACCAATGATACAATGCATTTCAGACTTTCAGATAATTTAGTCCGACAGTATCAGCTCCCAGGTCATAGTTCATACATGACACACAAACATAGAACCATGGGAAACTGAGAGGAAGGCCCGCTAATGAACAAAATGGATGGCCTGCTGCTCACACTGACAGCTAGCAGATGCAGACAGCTGTGATGGAAAACCTGTTTGTGAAGAGAAAATGTGAACAAAAAAAGATCTGGACTCCAGTATCTCTTTCTGTTCTCACTAATTTTCTATGAATGTTAAACTACATTGCAAGAGCATCTCATTAAGCTAGGAAAAGTTTCTACTATTTTTTTGTAGTTAAGTATGTGTATCACACTATTGAAAGGTGAGATGTCTGTGAAATCCACAGCTGTAGCAGAATCGAGGTCAAGGATGAAAATCAAAGACAAAGATACAGACGGTGAAGTGTTAGATGAGAAAATGTATGTCAATCTCATGTCTGTATGCTAGTTATGAAGCTACAGTTTGTAGAAAGTTAGCTTAGCTTAAAGTAAATACTAGAAGCATGAGGAAACAGCTTAACTAGCATTGCTGAAAGAAAATTAAAATATTGTTTGATTAATCGGCATGAAAAACGAAATGAAAAAACAACAATTTAGGCTTTTATGGGGGATTATTTGCTGGACTGTTTTAGGTTGCAGTGACTTTCTAGATTCTTGTGGTCACTGTGAGGTTGTCATGCAGTTGGCGGAGAATTATTGAGCTAAATAGTTGGACTATTTAACCATTGGACAGAGCTAGGCTAACTGTTTACCCCATTTCCACCCTTTATGCAAAGCTAAGCTAACTATTTCCCAGCTGTAGCTTCATACTTAACAAACAAATATGAGTTTGGCATTAATATTTTCATCTAATTCTCGTCAAGAAAGCAAATACGCAGACTTCCTCTAAGAGATTACTGCAACATTACCAATTCTAATGCAGTCATTATAGTTACTTATTTAGTAACAGTTAACTAAAGAGCAGGTTAGAGGCATGATTGGGGTAAATCTCACCTATGCAATCATAACACCATCGCTACATTATTACAATGTAATGATTACGCAATGCTTCTGCTACCTCCTAGTGTCTTGTTTTGTGGATCACCATGCAGTGAAATTCTAGTATGCTACTGCATTCAATGTACATACACTGATCTCCCATCTAACTGTGTGTGTCGTAACAGGAGTTGTAGTCCTAGAAACATGTTACAGGGATGCTGTCTGTTTAAAGCCCCATCAAAATAAGCCTTTGGCAACAGCCCACTACTGACAAGTGCACTGAGATGTTTCAGAAAACAAACAAGTCACTGACTGACCTCTCGTGTAAGATGAGAGCTGAGGTCGTCTAAAAATGGTTACAGACCAGAGGGCAAGAACCTCGACCAGTTACTGTGACGACAGCGGGTCTAAGCTATGTGAAGCTCACTAATTGAATATTTACAGAATGGTGGAAGAAATATGAATCTGGCCTTTGTCACTGAATGGTAAACTTTCAGGAAATATGATGAAATGGGAAGTCTTTAGTGTTTGCTCCGTTGATAAGGACTGGTGAGGAACGCTCTGGGCTTTTTCCTCTCTCTTGTTTTGACAAGACTCCTTCTGTCTAAATAACTAAATAATCTCTCTTCTGGAGTTTGTGAAGTATTCGGTCTACATGATTAATTTAGGAGCACACCTATCAACAAGTAAACAAACTGAACGTTTCAAAATGTACAGACGGGTCAAAGTGCTTCAAAATCCCCTAATGCCCCAGTTTCTGTCATCGACGTCCACGTATGTCTCGCTGTGAACGTGTGTTTTGGTGTGTGTCATCCAAAGCTGCATGACTCGCCCAGACTCTGACGTGGGGTCTGTAATGGGGCCTGATTGTTTCCGTTTTTGGGTCATATGCTTATCATTCTATCTCTTGGCAATACCACCACCCAGCACTCATCTCTCCCTCTGCCCTCTCATCTCTTTTTGTTCCCATGAAAAGAGCACTTTTCCCGACTTACTTGATTACTTGATGATGCAAAAGTACCTCCAAATGTTCAAACATCTTTTAACAATTTGCATTTGACGCTGATGTTGCGAAATTGCAAAAAAAAACCATTGGAAGAGACCAAAATAAAAAACAGATGTTCAGTGTGGTATATATGACTAGACTGCTTTCATTGTTTTCCTTGAAATCAACTGTACTTCTTCATTAACAGTGAGGACTGTCACTCACCAGAGACCCTCAAAAATATATTACAGGTTGTTAGTGAGAAAAGACATCATTGCTGAAGTAAAGAATTCATATATAAACTTGTTATCTGTCTACAAAAACGTTGGCTCCCTGTGGATTCATTAAGTGTTAAACCCTCATATCTTAATGTAATTAGGTTTAAGAAGCTGCACCTCTTTGCTTTTCCTTCTTTCATGTGAACACGGCATGAGTGCCAAAGGAGAGGTAGCAACAAGTCATCTGCCTGACTCCAGCTGCATTCTGTTAAAAAATAAACCCTGTCCTCAGGGCATTGTTGGATTTTAAAGTTATTGATGATGCCTCTCTTGTGAAACAAATTACAAAGGTAACAACTGCAAAAAGTGACTAAAAAGTATTCTCATCTCTAAAAACATGTGGTTTCGATCACTCAATAAAATCCACATGGTGTCCGTTTACAGAGAGTAGACAGCTCAGAGGCCCAGAGCATAAAAAAGCACCAACCGCAGCAGCACAACAGAAACCTCAACATGAAGTGACCAACAAAACCCAAAACATGTGTCCTGCTTTTATATGATTAGTCAACCGTTGGTGAACAGAATCTTTACAATACATACTCATCAAGAAATATTTTACAAATTATACAACACCTTTGGGCTAAGATATCAAATTATCTATTGGTATTAAAATACATTTTGGGAAATACAATATATTTGCTTTCCTGCCAGGTTAGAAGATGTATGAATGGTAAATGTTAATCAGCAGCCAGTTTTGCTTATAGCTTAGCATAAAGCCTGGAAACTAGGGGGAAAAGATCAATGTACCAGGACCTTAACCTCACCTTGATTGTTTAATCTGTCTGCTGTTACGGTTTGTTACGTGCCGGACAATTTCTTGACCTCCCGCTGAGGCCGGCTAGCTGTTTTATCATTCACAGTCTTAGTGCTAAGCTAAGCTGACTGGCTGCTGGTTGTTACTTCCAATTGTACTGTACCAACTTAAGAGTGGCACCCAACTTCTTTCTCCTTTTATCAGTTTGTAAAGTGACCGTGCATGACTGACCAACAGCAAACATTTACTCAGATTTGTGATTTTCTCTTTACACATTTACATATGATCTTTCATGCATTATTTGCTTTATATCTACTTTACAAAATGAAAGCATGCATCCATCCAAAAACACCCACTCACGAGGCAACATCAGCTATACATTTGTTCATTGTTCCATTGTCTTTCTTTATTGTGTCTTCTCCGCTCTCTCCCCATCTCGTGCTGCCTGATACAGAACAGCTGTAGATATGAGGTCTTCACATTGTAAATACTCCACTTGAACAGGATGTTTGTCCATGAAGTTCTGAGATCATTGACAAATAAACATTGAGAATTTTGTCTTCTTAGCTAATTATACAGATTTTAATCATCAAAATATGCAAAAATATATCCTTCATTGCATCTTGGCAGATTTGCAATCCTCAGTTTGATACCTGCAACAGTTTTGTCACTTTGGACGTGATTTCTGCACTGGTGCACGGTATGTGCCGAAAAGGACATCCCAGTGGATGAAGTAGGGGGCGTAGTTGACACTGTAGAGAGTATGGTGGGCCTGGTGGTGGGGGGCTCCTCCCAGACAGGGCAGCAGTCTGTGCAGAGCCCAGGGCAGATCGTAGCCACAGTGGTCCTCCACCGCCAGCCAGCTGTTGATGAGGTGGAAGAAGGCTTCGCTCAGAGGGTGGCAGCCCACCACCCAGGCGCTGCTCAGAGCCAGCAGCAGCAGAGACAGAAGCTCCAGAGAGCCGCTGTCCTGAGCCGCCAGAGCGAAAGGTGTGTGGTGCTGGTGGTGCAGCTGGTGGGTGTTACGATAGAGCCAGGGCACCCTGATGAGAAACACACAAAACAGTTGTCTCTGCTTAGACTTTTACTATTATGGATAATCACAACAACTTTCCCAGAATGGCATAATGTTAGTGTGTCTTTGGTTGACTGCTACTTCTACTGGCAGCACTTTTCCAACAGTCCAACAACTACCGCTGCACAATAGTATCTATTACTAATAATGTTTTATTGTAACTGTCAGGGCACCTGTGGTCACCTGGTAATTTAAAGTTGAAGAGAATATTAACACTTTTGGACTGAAGCTGCTGATTTTTAGTATGCAGGTGCTTTAATGTTTCCACATTTCAAGCACAGCAGTAGAATAATAAAGCACTGTCAACATTGGAATTGAACACATCTGATGTCATAAAGGTGCACATTACCGGTTTGACTGGTTTTTTTTTTTTTTTTTTTTTTTTTTGAATGATTTTGATTGTGTTTGAACTTGTTTTACAATTTGCAAACTAGGTGAAGCCCACGTAGTAGGGCTCACTCTGTCCTCTGACTCATGCACTTTCAACATGCACCCTTAATCACCTTCACCCACATGTGTAAGGCATTCTGATGAGCCAATCCCCGGGGAACAAGATGGCGATGGTGCCCAGAGGGACCCCCCCCTCTTTTAAATTGGACTTTTAGATATCCCCCTTAATGGGACTTATTTAATTTAGGCTTCCTCATTAACTTTTTATCGACCTACAAAAACACATTTATTAAGAACACTGTTTAATTTACACAGAGTCGTTTTATAATATTAGTATAAATAAATAAATAAATAAATAAATATATGTATAAACTAAATAATTAACTGATTTTGGTTGACTATCTTGGAAACCAATGCAGCTATTTCCCCGACTTTAAAGAACATGAACACTGGAGTCATAGCCTCCTGTAGGTGGCGGTGTCTGCTATTTTCTTCTATTTTCTATGTATTTGTTCTAAGATAGTTATTTGGTAAACTTCTGCATCTTATTTCACCCTATTGTGCTTGACAAAAGCACACAACTAACACGACATGTGTGCAGACTGCTCACCAGTGCATGGTGACGTGCAATATGAAGAACAGCGTGTCAAACAGCAGCAAACATGCGAAGACTTCCACGAAGAGCTGCCAGCAGGATGGAGCCATCTGCGGCAACGCGGGGCTCCTCAGCCAGTGAAACAGCGCGGTGGCCGGGAGGATGCAGGTCAGGTATCCGTACAACACCCTCCAAAAACAGTTCAACCAGCATCGGAGGGACGGCGGATGACCCGAGCCCGCAGAGATCCTCCACGAATGGACCCGCTGACAGACGCTCCCCAGCGCGTCCAGCACCAGGAAAGGTGCGCAGAGCAGGACATGTGTGAGGAAGGCGAAGGACGCAGGCAGGTAAGGGGAGAGCAGGATCTCCTGCTGCTCCGACCTCACTGACTCCCACAGTCCCTGAAGGAGAGGCGCACATGCCTCCCCGTGCTCTATGGGGAGCACATTCATCCCGGCATCCATCCCCTGCATCTTATTTCAGGGAGAAATTCTCCAAAAGAGTAGCTTGCAGCTAAAAAAAAAAAATGTTTTATCCTTTTAAAGCTATCCTCATATATATTACATGTATCCACTTTGAATCACTGCAGAAGGAAAAGTCCTAGATAAACTCTCTTGCATGTATGTGTATATATATATGTGTGTGTAAATTCCTTCCTGGACGTGTCTCATGCTGCTGTAGAAGTTTTCTCTCCATAAAGTATTGGAGGAGGAGGAGGAGCCCAAGATCCCCTATTTCTTTTATGGTTTTTTTAAGGAGTCATTATTGAGTCATTGCCAAGGAGTGTGAATCATTGTTGCATCAAATTCATTTTGCGTGTATTCACTACAATGATTCATCAATATTGTTTTTTCTCTTCACCAGGAACTGACTATTGCTTTTTCTGATTAACCTGTGCATGTAAGGTCACTGATTCATGTCCCAGGAAAGCTTTACAGACCTGCAAAATAAAACATTATCAAAGTCTGTGCCACAAAAATGTTATGCAACCATGATGCATGGATACATTACTTCTTGTAAGTCGCTACACTTCTTGTAAGTCACTTTTACAACCTGGATGAAAGAACTAATCATATTAAAGGCCTAAATTAAGTTTGGTAATTCATGTTTAATGGGAAATGCAAACAGTGAGGATGCTTTAATTCTGTACTTAAAAGTACTTTTTTTTAACTTTTACTTAATCTGATATGCAAGAATTGTTTAGATAAAATGTTTGAATTTTAAACACTTCTATTAATGACAGACATCCTAAACATCACATGGGACTTGCAATGAAACTCTCGGTGCACTTAGCAATAAGTGACGCAACATATTAAGTACAGTGGGTACGGAAAGTATTCAGACCCTTTTAAATTTTTCACTCTTTGTGTCATTGCAGTCATTTGCTAAAATCGAAAAAGTTCATTTTTTTTTCGCATTAATGTACACTCAGCAACCCATCTTGACAGAAAAAGAAAAACTGAAATATCACATGGTCATAAGTATTCAGACCCTTCGCTGTGACACTCATTTAACTCACATGCTGTCCATTTCTTCTGATCCTCCTTGAGATGGTTCTACTCCTTCATTGGAGTCCAGCTGTGTTTAATTAAACTGATTGGACTTGATTAGGAAAGGCACACACCTGTCTATATAAGACCTTACAGCTCACAGTGCATGTCAGAACAAATGAGAATCATGAGGTCGAAGGAACTGCCCAAGGAGCTCAGAGACAGAATTGTGGCAAGGCACAGATCTGGCCAAGGTTACAAAAGAATTTCTGCAGCACTCAAGGTTCCTAAGAGCACAGTGGCCTCCATAATCCTTAAATGGAAGAAGTATTGGGGCGGCTGTGGCACATGAGGTAGAGCGCTTGTCCCGTAACCACAAGGTTGGTGGTTCAAACCCCTCTACCGGCAACATGCCGAGGTGTCCTTGAGCAAGACACCTAACCCCAAGTTGCTCCCCGGGCGCTTCATTGCAGCAGCCCACTACTCCTCCGGGATGGGTTAAATGCAGAGAAATAATTTCCCGATTGTGGGACTAATAAAGGCTTAATTATTATTGTATGGGATGACCAGAACTCTTCCTAGACCTGGCCGTCCAGCCAAACTGAGCAATTGTGGGAGAAGAGCCTTGGTGAGAGAGGTAAAGAAGAACCCAAAGATCACTGTGGCTGAGCTCCAGAGATGCAGTAGGGAGATGGGAGACAGTTCCACAAAGTCAACTATCACTGCAGCCCTCCACCAGTCGGGGCTTTATGGCAGAGTGGCCCGACGGAAGCCTCTCCTCAGTGCAAGACGTATGAAAGCCCGCATAGAGTTTGCCAAAAAACACATGGAGGACTCCCAAACTATGAGAAATAAGATTCTCTGGTCTGATGAGACCAAGATTGAACTTTTGGCGTTAATTCTAAGCGGTATGTGTGGAGAAAACCAGGCACTGCTCATCACCTGCCCAATACAATCCCAACAGTGAAACATGGTGGTGGCAGCATCATGCTATGGGGGTGTTTTTCAGCTGCAGGGACAGGACGACTGGTTGCAATTGAAGGAAAGATGAATGCGGCCAAGTACAGAGATATCCTGGAAGAAAACCTCCTCCAGAGTGCTCAGGACCTCAGACTGGGCCGAAGGTTCACCTTCCAACAAGACAATGACCCGAAGCACACAGCTAAAATAACAAAGGAGTGGCTTCGGAACAAGTCTGTGACCATTCTTGACTGGCCCAGCCAGAGCCCTGACCTAAACCCAATTGAGCATCTCTGGAGAGACCTGAAAATGGCTGTCCACCAACGTTCACCATCCAACCTGACAGAACTGGAGAGGATCTGCAAGGAAGAATGGCAGAGGATCCCCAAATCCAGGTGTGAGAAACTTGTTGCATCATTCCCAAGAAGACTCATGGCTGTACTAGCTCAAAAGGGTGCTTCTACTCAATACTGAGCAAAGGGTCTGAATACTTATGACCATGTGATATTTCAGTTTTTCTTTTTTAATAAATTTGCAAAAATTTCTACATTTCTGTTTTTTTCTGTCAAGATGGGTTGCTGAGTGTACATTAATGCGAAAAAAAATGAACTTTTTCGATTTTAGCAAATGGCTGCAATGAAACAAAGGGTGAAAAATTTAAAGGGGTCTGAATACTTTCCGTACCCACTGTATTTATCAGGGAACAAATGAGAAGAGGATATAATGAATCATAAGTTAATGAGTAACTCATAATCACACTCTATATATTAGCTGATAATCAAAGGTCACCAAGACCTTTTAGATAAGATAATCCTTTATTAGTCCCGCAGTGGGGAAATTGTAGGCGTTGTAATTAAACAAGACCTAGAAAATGTCATAGTATAGTATTTCACGTAAAAAGTTATAAAAATGTCATAGTGTGGTATGTCATGACAAAAGTCCTATGAAGATGTAATAATATTATTTATCACGATAAATTTCCTGAAACATGTCATATTATAGTATAGAAATACCATAAACATGTCTGGTATAGTTTGTCTTATAAAAATGTATAACAATTGTCATAGTATGTATAGTTTGTCATACAAGGGTCATGAAAAAGTCATGGTATAGTGTGCCATGAAAAAGACAGAAAGAAATACCATTAAATAGTATGTTACAAAAAAAAGCATTAAAAATGTCATAGCATAGTATTTCACGATATAGAACCTTAAAAAATGTAATACTACAGTATGTTATAAAAAAGTCCTAGAACATGTCATAGTATAGCGTGTCATGAAGAAAGTCATAAAAAAATGTCATGACAAATGTCCTAAAACATGTCATAATATAGTATGTCCTGATAAAAATGTCCTAAAACGTCTTAGTACACTATGTCATGAAAATCTCCCCTCATGATAGGAATCTTGAAAAAATATCCTAATATAGTATGTCATGAAAAAAGTCCTAAAACATGTCATGGAATAGTTATCATGATAAAAATCCTAAAAAAAATACACTACTACAATATGTTGTGAAAAAGTCCTAGTAAATGTCATAGTATAGCATGTTATGAAAAAAATCACAAGTCACAGTACTATACTATACTTTATTGAGACATACTATACTATGAAATTATCTATACCATTTTTCATGACAAACTCTATTATGATATTTTTAATCACTTTTTCCTGATATACTATACTATTACATCTTTTATGACTGTTTTCATGATTTGCTAATCTTTGACATTTTATAATGACTTATATTATAATATACTAAACTATGACCTGTTTTAAGGACTGTTATCGTGACAAATTGTATTATTATATATTCATGGGAAATATCTTCCATTAAACTGACATTGTTTTATGATATTACCTTGACATAATATACTATGACATTTTTTAGGAAATTTTCTACATCAAACTATACAATGACATTCTCAAGAACTTTTTTTCATGAAATACCAAACTATGACATTGTTTTTATAACTTTTAATGTGACATACTATACTACAACAAATTTAGTACATTTTCTACGACAAATTATACTGTCATTTTTTAAGACATTTTTTATGACATACATTACTATGACATGCTCCAGGACTTTTATCATGACAAACTGGGCATTTGGTTGGATCTTTTTTTTTTTAATATAGCATCCTTTTGCTAGTTTATCCAGATTACCTACTCTGGCTTTAAGTGCAGTATTAGAGTAAAAATATACTTACTTGTGACCACTGATCACAATATGATATACAGATGGGGGCAATAAATGTTTTTGGACTGAAGCTGCCAACAGCTGATATGTTGCTCAAGTATAAAGGCTCTTTAATGTTTTATATTCTTGGCAAGAAGGAAAAAACTTCATGGGGGAACTTAAACTCTCCAAGGAAACCCAGAGCAATGATAAATAGCCTACTGGTCTGAGCCTACACCATGGTAAAAAGATAGACAATCAAAGGGCAATTCATCATCAATGATCACTTGTGCATGGTGACGTGCCATATGAAGAAGAACGTGTCAAAAAGGAGCAAACATCCTTCCACAAAGAGCTGCCAGCAGGATGGAGCCAGGCTGTTGCCTCACTTCTCACTGGTTGCGAGTCATAGCTTCATGCTGCTGGATAAGTTTTCTCTCCACATAGTAGAGGAGGAGGAGGAGGAGGAGGAGGAGGAGGAGGAGGAGGAGGAGGAGGAGGAGGAAGAGGAGCCTAGGATCGAATAATTCCTCTTTGTTTACGTAAGTGGTAACTGGATCTTAACCAACTTTCAGTTTTACGCAGCAGACCTGGCCGCATAAAGCAGACCGTGGGAATGCAGGGGGTTTCTTAGAGAGTAGCGTAACATTAGAAAGATGTTTTTTTCACTGAACTAGGTACGATAATTCGACACAGATACTGATTACACCAGTAATGTGCTCACTTAGATTTAAAGAATGTTTTGCTCCGTTGGATATTTTCCAGTAAAAGACGACATCCTCAGCCAGAACAGATCAGTTTTCAAACTGGCACATTATGAACAAAATAAAAGATTAAAAAGGAGGAAAACCAAACATTACGTGTCATTGATTTTCTTTTTATGCTTACGGAAACCGACTATGCAGCTGTGAAATCAAATGAATCATTTAAAATGTCTGCGATTCCTTACTGAATTACTGAGCCATCCAAATCAATGACAGTATATTCCAAGCTAAATTATTCATATTACACAGGAAATTATCTCCAGTCATCATTTCAATCAGGGCTGCATTAACAGACGGTCGTAGGCGTATGCCCCAGAACCCCAAAGCCAAACATTCCCTCTGAGTCATTTGTCTGTACATAATTAGTTGTGCCTTTGTGTGGGATTGAATCTGTACCATCCATCCATCCATCTTCCGTAACCTGCTTATCCAGTTAAGGGTCGCGGGGGTGCTGGAGCCGATCCCAGCTGCCAATGGGCGAAGGCAGGGTTCACCCTGGACAGGTCGCCAGCCTATCACAGGGCAGACATATAGAGACAGACAACCACTCACACTCACATTCACACCTTCAGAGTCATCAATTAACCTAAGCTGCATGTCTTTGGACTGTAGGAGGAAGCCGGAGAACCCGGAGAGAACCCACGCTGACACGGGGAGAACATGCAAACTGGCCCGGGAATTGAACCCAGGCCCCTCTTGCTGTGAGGCGACAGTGCTAACCACTACACCACCGTGCAGCCTGAATCTGTACCACAAAGTACAATGTCAACCAAAGCTGATCCTTCATGATTCCCTAATCCCCTCTCTCCTGTAGAGGGATCATGTGTCAAAATGTGGTTTAAGACTTAAAGCTTCTATAATCAATAATGTATCAACTGACAATGAGAAAACAATGAGAAAATATGAAAGGGGTTGCTCGTAGTCATGAACCTACAGACAAATATTATTTAAATCTGCAGCTCCTCTAAGCTTCATGGAGCTTTAAAGTGAGTTTCAGCTTATTGTTAAATTTGTGGGTCACTCTTATCTCTCTCATAGCGGTCAATGCTGTATTGTACTAATTCTTTTATTTCTTTTTGACATCCTGAAAGTTTCCTGGAATATCCCCATTTGACCATAATTACAGGTAACAGTTACCCAAACATCTATGGATAAAAGTCTTTAGGAAAGCATGCGGTTCAACATTTAAGAACACAGACTAGGGTAAAACTGGAACAAAAGTGGAAGTAATGGTGAGATGATGAAGTAATGGGGGTTTAAAAGGAACTTCCCAGTTTGCTCAAGAATAAGGGGTTCAGCAGCTGGTATGGAGAATGTCAGAGGTGACTCATAAAGAAAGAGTCAAGAAGATGAAATCGAAACATTTCAGGATTCATTTAAATTGTAGTTTCAGTCTCTTCCCCAGTATTCCATCATTATTTCTGAGTAACATGTGCAGTGCAAAGAGAATGTAAACCCATTGATCCAGGATTCCAAGAAAGCTGTACGGACCTGTAGAATAAAGCATTAGCTGAGTCTGTGCCCTCTGTGTCACCCCATCATGTTACGCCCTCATGATATCAAGGTGTCATTTTTTTTAAATGTATGTAATACGTGTGATTAAATTACTTCACAGTGTCGAGCTCCCCTTTACAATCTGTATAAAGGAATGAATTATATTTATGGCAAAAAATCTAATTTGTTAATTAATTTGTGATGGAAAATACAAACAGTAAAGAAGCTTTCATTCCTGTATAATCATTACTCAAAAGTACTTTTATATAACTTTTAAATAATCTGATATGCAACAGTTGTTAAGATACTAAATGTTTGTGTTTAAACCACTTTTATTAACTATAGACATCCTCTATACATCACATTGGACTATGCAATGTAAATAAAAACGTATTAATGCGATTGATTACTCAAATAACAACCCACAGTACTTTATTGTCAAATGACAAAATCTTCATTGCATATTCATATTGAAGTCAGTGCAAAAACATTTGCCTTTCAAGTCAGTGTAAGTCTCGATCAATCAGAGAAAGTTGTAATAAAATGACAACTGGAAGTCATTTTTAGGACAAACTGGACCAACTTTAAACAACAATAACGCATCATATAGTCACTGTTTGCACAAGAAAGGATGAATGAAAAGTTGTATTGGGTAACAGTGAGTTCAGGACAAGTCATTTATCTTCAGAAATATTTTCTCACTGCATCAGCACCTGCTCGTCAAATAAGAAAGAAAAACATGCCAAGTTCCAAGTCTGCACACCTCAACAGTCCCCTTACCCCACAGCCACATAATGAAATGAGTCAATTTTGGTGGAAAACACATCATTTAACTCATACTCATCTCTCTGTTGAAACAATCCCACAAAAAATGCATGGGAAACAACGTTAGCATTTAGACAAAGAATTTCTTTAGTCGTCTCAGACAGAGAACACAGGAGATCAAACGTTACGTCAAGTTTGGTTTGTGGTCCTGTTTAAGTCAGGATAAAAAATGCTTTGACAAAGGTGACATAAGGTTGGTAGTATTTCTATAGCGAGTCTCTCAGTGTCAATCTGCATATTTCAGTTCTTATGACTACTTAAATTTCCCCACTGCGGGACTAATAAAGGATTATCTCATCTCTTATCTTACTTACTCATTCAGGGCAATGGGTCATGCTGTCAAAGGCTCAAATTAAATTCACTACTGTACATATTCTGTTACCATCCATGAAGTGGTTATATTAAATCATCAAAAATAGCTGAAAATTGCTGTATACTGTATTAAAAAAGTTTTTGGTGTCATAACCCAACATAAACCTTTCAAAGTGGGCCCTGTTTGGAATAACACTCCTACTGCACTAAAGACATTAAGAGTCAAATGAACAGTTGCACAAATATAGCCTCTCAACTGAATGTACAGTGAAAAAAATAAATGCAACATACATGTACAGCACATGTGGTACAACTTCAACAACAGCTGCAGAAAATTCAATTACCATTCAACAGGTCTCCTGTGCTCATAAGATTTTTTTTTGATTTTTTTTTACAGAAACATAAAACAAACAAATTTATTAAATCCGACAGGCAGCAGTTACCACACAGTACATTCATCATCCCTGTGTTTTGTCTACAGTCGGGGCCGGTATTTTTCAAGCACTCAGAATAAGAAATCACAGTCTAACGTCCTCAGAGCGACACATATTTGGTCCTTATTTTTCAGCAGTATTTAAATACCTTTCTTGATCTCTTCAAGTCACTCCTTGATCTTTTAGCGGAGCTGCAGAAATGTCCCGCCCAAGACACATGGGATGCAACAGCTTCATTCACAAAACGTTGTTGCAATTGACCGTTTGCAAAATCCAGCCATAAAACAGCCATTGTCCTTTAGTAATGGCTTTGGGTTGCAGAAAGAGTGATGTGCTTGTTTTAAAAAGGTTGATAAAATTTTTGCATCCCCTTTTCAAAACCAAAAACACAAGAAATGGATTTATCTTTGTGTTTATCTGTATTAACTTAAGCTGCAATTGTTAGCATATCCAGCTAACTTGTTTACTACAGTAGTATAACTGGCGAGGCAAATAATTAGCATAGCACAGAACAACTACATTACTTTGTGAGGTTACAGGAAAAAAAAGAAGCCTGTTCCCGACAAACTTTATGTCTTCTAAATGAATCATAAACTGATAAGGGGGATTAGCCTCAGACTTTTAGCACGATATTTAGCCATTAAGTGAATATTTAAGACCCCTCCTACAATATTCTTGTTTTAACATGAGTAAGCTGGAAACATTTAAAAGTAAGATGGACTTCCCATCATTCAGAAAGTATTGATTTTCATTATGCCATTGTTATCATTGTTTAAAAAAGCAACAATTACTAGCGGACTGGGGTTAGCAAACGGCCGATTTAACAATTAATGTAACAATAACTTCATTGCACCTAAAAGCTTAATTATGACAAATATCACTGCTTCAAATGCTCAATGAGAACACAGGCTTACATAGTATTCACACATAAGTAGTAATAGATTTGTGATACTTGATGTTGTGGCCAAATGGACTGGGCACACTTGAAACACGGAGATGATCAGGCTAAATGACAGTTTTAAAGAATTATATATAATTATACACCCACGGGTAATGCTATTGTATTTAGTGTTCTGTGTTGTCTAGTTGTCTGTCTAGACAGACTAACTCTATATCAGAACAGAGTAGACGCATAGGGAGCCTCTGAAATTAACTAACTCGAGTCGTCTGGTCTGAGGTTGGAAAATAATACATCCTAGTCATACTTACAGTGGAATTTCTACCAGTTATTCTGAGGTGCTTGAGAAATACAGACCCCTCAGCGGAGCTTCTCCGAGTCAGAGGGAGAAGTTGCCAGCCAGCCTGTGGGCCGGGGGCCTGTCCTCCAGCAGGCAGTCCTTCCATTCAGTCTGGGTGGTCCCTTACTAATCCAGGTCCAGGACCTGCTCAGCAACGATGTCCATGGCCGCAGAGGCCTTGATCGAAGAGCCAGAGTCAATAAACATCTGGGGTATCTCATTCCCAAAGTAGATCTTGCTGTTGGCTGCGATGGCCTTGTACTTCATTAGCTGCAGGTACTCTGGTGTTAACTTCAGCTGCAAGAGGGACAAAAGCATTAAAAATACAAACGAGCAGTCTGGACTTTCCAGTCTGTATTTGTCCTGGTTTAAGCAGGAACTGTGTGTGTGTCATCTCTTTACCTTATTGGCCTCGGCAGTTCTCTGTGATGTATAAAACTCTGCATCTGCCTGGGCTTTCTGTCGAGCCAGGAAACCGCTGTCTGTGAATCAGAAACAGCCAGAGTAAACAAGTCAGCCAGTCGGTTTGATAACAAGTCAAAGCTGCTTTACTGCTCAGAAAGTAGGAAGCTGGCGTAAATACTGTGATCCACAAACATGAGTATGTATAAACCACTGGTTCCATGACTGAAAAACAAGCACACCAGTACTCAAAACAAACATGTTCAGAAATAAGCAGTTCTGATTGCACACGGCACAGCTGCTGAGACCAAATAGTGATCTACTCATTATCATTCTAAAGCACTTCTTCAGATCTCCGCTTTGTTATAGCTTCTTTCGAACAAGGAATCAAACATTTAGACTTTCCCAGGAAAAGCACACATAATCAGTTATAAAAGCCGTTTCAGAATGCTGTGACCTCAACAGACACAACTAGAGGGCTGCAGAATTAGCACACCATGCTGCAATAATTCATGTTATTACATGTTTAGTCAGAGCCTGTGTAGGATATAAACAGTGGTGGGAAGAGATTACACACATCTACTCACACAAGTACTTTTTGTAAGTACCGCAGAATATTGAGGTACTGTTTTCCAATTTATGACGCTTAACACTTATACAAAAATAAGTCATCCTTGCAGCGCTCTAATCATACTAGTTACTTTTCAAATTAAGATTTTACATAAAAGTTTATACAACACAATGTATTGTTAACATTAAACCATTGGTTCCAAACCTTGTTGGTTTGTGACCCCGAAAATAAAAAAAACAGTGTCTTGTTGGGGCACTGACTGACTTCAAATTAACCCCTATACAGTGGGTACGGAAAGTATTCAGACCCCTTTAAATTTTTCACTCTTTGTTTCATTGCAGCCATTTGCTAAAATCGAAAAAGTTCATTTTTTTTCGCATTAATGTACACTCAGCAACCCATCTTGACAGAAAAAAACAGAAATGTAGAAATTTTTGCAAATTTATTAAAAAAGAAAAACTGAAATATCACATGGTCATAAGTATTCAGACCCTTTCGTGGGAGAAGAGCCTTGGTGAGAGAGGTAAAGAAGAACCCAAAGATCACTGTGGCTGAGCTCCAGAGATGCAGTAGGGAGATGGGAGAAAGTTCCACAAAGTCAACTATCACTGCAGCCCTCCACCAGTCGGGGCTTTATGGCAGAGTGGCCCGACGGAAGCCTCTCCTCAGTGCAAGACATATGAAAGCCCGCATAGAGTTTGCCAAAAAACACATGGAGGACTCCCAAACTATGAGAAATAAGATTCTCTGGTCTGATGAGACCAAGATTGAACTTTTTGGCATTAATTCTAAGCGGTATGTGTGGAGAAAACCAGGCACTGCTCATCACCTGCCCAATACAATCCCAACAGTGAAACATGGTGGTGGCAGCATCATGCTATGGGGGTGTTTTTCAGCTGCAGGGACAGGACGACTGGTTGCAATTGAAGGAAAGATGAATGCGCCAAGTACAGAGATATCCTGGAAGAAAACCTCCTCCAGAGTGCTCAGGACCTCAGACTGGGCCGAAGGTTCACCTTCCAACAAGACAATGACCCGAAGCACACAGCTAAAATAACAAAGGAGTGGCTTCGGAACAAGTCTGTGACCATTCTTGACTGGCCCAGCCAGAGCCCTGACCTAAACCCAATTGAGCATCTCTGGAGAGACCTGAAAATGGCTGTCCACCAACGTTCACCATCCAACCTGACAGAACTGGAGAGGATCTGCAAGGAAGAATGGCAGAGGATCCCCAAATCCAGGTGTGAGAAACTTGTTGCATCATTCCCAAGAAGACTCATGGCTGTACTAGCTCAAAAGGGTGCTTCTACTCAATACTGAGCAAAGGGTCTGAATACTTATGACCATGTGATATTTCAGTTTTTCTTTTTTAATAAATTTGCAAAAATTTCTACATTTCTGTTTTTTTCTGTCAAGATGGGTTGCTGAGTGTACATTAATGCGGAAAAAAATGAACTTTTTCGATTTTAGCAAATGGCTGCAATGAAACAAAGAGTGAAAAATTTAAAGGGGTCTGAATACTTTCTGTACCCACTGTATCAAGTTATGTTTACATTATTCTGTACACCCTCTCTCCTTAGTTGCCATCAGTTTTAAGAAACTAATAATGTGATGTATAATAATATTTAAATTAAAGGGGGCATTTTCATTTGATAAAAGAAAAAGTAAAGGAGTATTTTAAGAAAATATTCTTAAAGATTTTCATTTTAATTAATATATGTTAAGTCACTATCTATCGCCACAGAGGTAACACAATAAGATAAGATAAGATAATCCTTTATTAGTCCCGCAGCGGGGAAATTTGCAATAGTGTGACACGGCACATGGCCAAATAGTTGACTCACACTCAAACCACTTTGTAAACTACTGGATACTTTTATGTATTCGACAGATCTGTCATACTGAGTTTCTCCACAAAGAATCACACAAAAGCACCACCTTAAATATTGTGTTTCCCAGAGATCGGCTGATACGTTTCTAGGAAATGAGTAATTCGGCCTTGATAAAAGCATAAAAAAAAACAAATCAAGAGGGGTCAACCCTAGTATTAAGTCAATGCTAATGAAAACCAAACATTTCCTACTGCTGTGGCTTCACATTAAAAACATTTAACAGGCCAAACATGGATTTACTTTTACAAGATAAGATAATACTTTATAAGTCCCACAGTCACAGGAAGTGCAATGTGTTTGTCAGTGAGCATGACACTGCCAACTATCGTTTATCAAAAATTCGTCTACAAAACAAACAACTGTAATTTTAGTCCTAATTATAGAGTGGATCAGTTTGGAATATTAGAGGGAGTATAGGAACAAGCAGGAGCAGCCACAGTGAGCTACAGATGAAGAGCTGCAGGCAACAAGCTGCACACCTTCAACTTCTCAGCAAGGTAACAAATGACTTTGGCTGTGTGCAGACTCCTGCCGTGTGCAGCATGGAAATCAGAACAGATGGAAAAAGGCCAATTATTGCCTGTTTGTTTTGCCGCTCCCAGCATTCTGCGACCTGTAGTATTAAACCTAATGTTCTGTTACCACCAGAAAATACGGTGTCGCATAATCAACCAGAACTACAATCTTAATGTAAAATTTGAATTCAGCACTTTCTCTTGTTATGAGAGTATTTTGACATTGTTGTACTGGTACTTGTACATCAGCAAAGGATTTGAGTATTTCTTCCATAGCTGGATACAAACCTTCGATTTCAGAGATCCTTTTTTCTGTTTCCTTCTCCATGACTTTCTGTCCAAACTTGATCTCTGACACCTGTGCCACTTTCTCAGCCTCTATAAAAAATAAATAAGAGGCTTATTTCAATTGTTAACCCGTGTGTTTTAAATGAACTTGTGTTTTAAATGAACTTGTGTTTTAAATTAACTCGTGTTTTAAATGAACTTGTGTTTTAAATTAACTTGTGTGTTTTAAATTAACTTGTGTGTTTGAAATTAACTTCTTCCTGATTGCTTTTTTTCCCCCTTTCCTTCTCACCTATCACAGCTTTGATCCTTTCTGTTTCTGCCTCCTTCTCCACAACCTTCTGTGTCTGTTGGGAGATCAGCAGTTTTGTCTTCTCGCTCTCCCTGCAAACAACAGAAACAGATCCTTTCACATTAAACTGTGTGGGCGTGTACAGAGCAGGCTTGATTGACATATGATATATTAATACTGTTTAGTTGGGGCATCTAACACCTTTAATTATTCTGAGTGTGGTAACATCATGTCCAGAATAATTCCTTCCAACAACATATGCCAAGGTTGTGTCACATCAGAACAAACGTGTGGGTGTTGAGGTTGTAACGGTCTCACAGTATTCTTCTGTATTAAACATTAAGGGTTATCATACAATGTGCATTTGCTTTGTTAATTATCATAGGGCATTATTTCTAAAGCCCGAAGTTCATGTTAGTTCTCATTTTGTAGTTAATTTAATATACTATAGTGCTGCTAGCTGGTTAACCAAAATGTTTCAGTTGTATAACATATTATAGTTAAATGTTACTTTTTAATAAGGTTTATGATTCTGGTTATTACTACAATTCTGTCATCATTCCTTTAAGGTTCATCTTAACTAATAATAAAAATACCTAGAAAGGTACACTCGGTAGAGTGCAGATCTCCACCAGGAAGTTATCCAAGCACACCTTCCAAAAACGATAAAAGTGAGCCACAGGGCAGCGTCTGAGAGTGACGTAGCAGTGTGTACTGCAGTTCTGTTAGCCAAACACACAGCAAACTAATCTAATCTAATCTTGCGTTCTGCAGCAGAATGATCTTCCTGGTGGAGATAATACTACTACTACTTCTACTACCACTAATGATAATAACACTGTTAAACTGTGATATAACCATGGAAATCACATACTTTTACAACCCTAGTGGGAGTGCATTTCCCATGCATCTTTAAAGGATTGATAAGTATTTTAATTGGATTGTGAGGGTCTTTAATTAAAATTCCTGTACCACCTACGGTAATCAGGGCATCAATGGCATTTTTGTAACCCAAACGTTGTGCTCATGCCATGTTGGCTGGAAGGGTAGCAATGGAAATTCTCCTGGTTATGACTTGCGAGCATTTGCGTCATCCTCATTTTTACATTACAATAAAAAAAAAAAGGAAACTAAGCAGTTTTGCAGATTTACTGGTAGTGGTCAGAAAGTTGCCCAAAAAGTTGATGAACATCCGGACTGGGCATAAAATGTCAAGTCTCCCAGACTCGAACTGAGACTTGGCAACATTACTGAACAGACTGTCTCACCGGCTGTTAAAACAGAGTTAAACATCCTGAACAACTTATTAGAAAGTGAAAACAAAAGTAAGTCAAATTGTCCAACACCTAAAATTACATTTGACAATAACTACAGTAATAACAGTAGAGGCATAGCTGTAGCTTTGGGAAAAATAATGTTTTGCAGGTTAAAATGGATCAAAATAAGGACTTCAAAGTGAAAAACATCTACAAAAATAAGAGTATTTGCACTTGAGAAACAGTTTTGTCAATCAGTTTCTGCCATTATTGCAAAACAATAAAATAAACTACAGAAAATTACATTTTAACTAAAAGTGTTCAGTAAGGTGCTTGTGTAACAGTGTGCAAATGTGTGGGTGTTGTTTTCATGTGGACACTATCAGAGATTTGGCTACTGCTAACAGTCCTGCTCTTGTTCTGATGGATTTTGGGAAGTTTACCAAAACTCATTATCTGAAATTGTCAAAAGTTTGCAAAACACATGGGCTCATTCCTCATTCCCTTAACTCTTGTATCGTTAAAAGTGAAACATGCACTTATTGACGATAAGGTTGCAAGCTTACATTAGAAAGAAAAAAACCTTATGACCTTACATTAATCAGAATGTATCATATCTTCTATCAAATACTGAGATTTGTTTTTGAGACTAGCTTGAGCCTCAGACTCTTAGCATTATATCCTGTATGTAGCCATCAAGTGCATATCTAGACCATATCAGTCTGCAGGATCTCTAGTTGCTGACTAAATATAAGAAGTCTCCTTTTGTCCATCTCAGTCTGAAATCAAGTGGCCATGATTAAGAAAATTACTGAGAATTTCAGGAAGAATAGTTGGGCTAACAATGGGTGACGGGGCTTAATGAACGGTCAAGTTTTCCTTGGAAAAGCACAGAGAGTAAGCTGCGATAAAGAACTGAAAGACACTATTGGGAAGCGAGGTCCTTATCCATTTTACAATGGTACTTTAAAAATTGGACAAATCCAACTGAACCATCAAACAAAACACATCTGGAAGTAACTAAGTGGAGCAGTTCAGGCGTTCTCAAACATTTTTGGGCCAGGGACCTCTTACAGGAGAGAACATTTTCCAAGGACCCCCTTGTAATAGTAACACTGATCAAACATATACCATTTGTACTGTACGCCATTGGAACTATTTGCATTCTAAAACTTTACCACAACAACCAACAACCTAAATACTTCAGCCCTGTTTCAAACTGCTAAACAGATATTTAGATTTTTTAATACCACATATTAATTCATTTGATTAAAATTGCATTTAAACTCAACTTGACAACATTGACACTTTTCAGGTAATTGCTATTAAAAGATTTCACAAAATCAACAATAGCCTGAATGGCATAATAAAACCAGTCACTTAAACTCACCAGTCGAAAGCCTTTCGTTAAGTGCTTCAACTTAAAAATAATGAATCCATTGCTCTGTTTCACATCTTATCAGTGTTTCTATTGGCCCAGAGCTAACGTGGGAGTAATGGACACGATACTCTTGTTTTATTGGAGCAAATGGTCCCCATCTGTAGATATGCACTGTATAATGGCATATGGCATAATTCTAAAATTCATAGCAGATTATTGTCACGGACCCCCTGACAGTGTCACGACCCCACTTCAAGAAACCCGACTGACACGTGTGTTGCATTAATCAGGCTTTGTGTGGGTTTTGCACCAGAAGTCAGACACGGTGCTTGACTTTAAATTAAACAACATCAAAATGCTGTCCTTTATCTGACAATGTATGCATCTGACTTGAAGACTTCCACTTTCCACCTCGCAGTGCTTACATAAACCTTACGACAATTTACTGTAAATCCTCAATTTCCTCACTTCCCCTCTCCTCACTGTGACAAAGCAAATGCTGCTGATCATGAGGCCAAAGTCAGATGCTCACGGAATGACAGAAAGTCTAAATTGGCTGTAGGAGTTGGATGAACATCAAACCCATCCACTTGGGAGGGAAAATAAGTACACATGAATCAGGGATCATGGAAACATTCCTTGTTTGGTATAGAAAAAAAAGAAAACTTACATGAGCTCGTAGTTCCTGCGAATGCTCTCAGGGATATTGGGTTTTGTGACACGGACTGCCTGTGGATCAGTGAGACAAACATACAAAGAAAGAGTCAACTCAGAAGAAAGCAGATAAATAGAGTGGGAGCTTTTAAAGAAACATGACTTTAAAAATAGGTTTTGACCACCAGGGGAGTCATCTAAAAAAAAAAAAAAAAAAAAAAAAAAAAAAAAAAAAAGTTTTTGAGGAGCCCTAAAACAAAAGTAGTCCTGTTTTAAGCTTCTCTGAACTGTACGATTTTTGGTTTTCCCAGAAGGAGCAGTAATTGTTATTTCAACTGTTTCTAGAGTTTACAGGAAACATTAGGCCAGAGTATTAAAGCCCAGTGGAGCAATGTGTGTGTATATCTGTGGGTTTTGAGGGAAGGGGGATCTTGTATTGTTATAATAAACTGTCCAGGAGAGCGGCTTTATTAAAGGCTTTGAAAGTCAATGTAAGGCTGTAAACTATAAAGACACTTTTATTATCAAGAACCCTGTATACGGTGTTTCTTTAGGTTGACATTCCTAGCTTTAACTTCAATCCCCTGGTTCTGTACTGCAGTTCAGAGTTTAGATGCCTTAATGTTTTTTTAAGAATCCTTCTAAAGAGAGACAACAAGGTGACAAACGTAAAAACGTCTCCTTATTAATAAAGTAAAAAGCAAGCGATACTTTGTAAAACCAGATTATAATATACAATTATTTTCATGGTTAGATGACATCAATTCATGGTGCTCGTGTATTTTCTTGCCCTAACCCTTGCAGCAAAATACACCTCAACAATGCCAAGAGAACGTGAATATACCTGCTGCTTTCAATCAGAGATGTGATTATTATGAGAATACATATGAGAAGTTTCTGTAGCTACAGAACACAATGATTACAGCGATGCCATTACTTTAATACATTAGTTGTGCCCTGTGTGCATTCTGGTCCACTAAATCTGCTGTGTGTTCAGAAATGCGTATCTCTGCCTCTCCTAATAAGTAACGAGACCACATCTGACGCTAAGTAAGCCAATCAAAACAGCAGATTAGATGAGATGCGGTCACAAAGTCCAGAAGCAAATATTGTTAAAAATTGTGGTACAATTCCCCAACATCTCTATATGTGAGGTCACACCGATCAATTTAGCAAAGGAATAATAATCAAATGTCAAAAATGGTGTGGTTTTGGCCCAAATGGACCCGAGAGAATCATGAATTCAGCCGCTGGACTTGACTAAATTTGTCTCGACTGCAGTCTTCCTGGTGGTTTCACTGTACCTGTATGATGAGTCCCGGTGCCATGGATGTTAGGTCCTCTTGTAGCGTCAACTTCAGGTTTTCATCGATTTGGTCTGTACGAGATAGACACAAGGCAGGTGGGTGAGCACATTATCAATATGCACTACTCCAACTATGGACATATCAGTACTGGGATCAATATCAAAATGTCCTTCTTTGGGAAGTGGTCTGCTTTTATCCAAACGTACGGAAATAAAAACGTAAGAGCATTCCCCATTAGGATGTCAATAAGCAGAGATTGATAACAAAAAATCTTTAAAATGACAGATACACCATCAGTATTTGAATATGGATCACTTCATTGTATTGCAACAAAGCTAGAGGGAACTTTTAATTAGCTGCTTACTGGAGAGAAACTTGTTTAACCCCTGATAATAACCGCCTCATCATTACACCATGGTTATGTTTACCTTCTGTGGATTATGGTTAGGCAGACAGATTCTAACAATCACAAGTGTGGGCTCACTTTAGCAAAGTGCATATGCATATCAGTGGTTGTAAATGCGGCTGGCCACCTGATGAGACAGCCCATGAACATTTATGAGGGTGCAGCTGTAAGGCTGACAACAAGATGTTTATGTAGATGAAAAAAGTTGCTGTTAATTAGTAGCAGCAGTCTGCAGCGCTTACCAAACAAGCCGATGTAGACCTCCTGCAGAGAGTGAACACTGCAGAACTGGTTGAGCTCATGGTGAACTTTGTTAAATATCAAAGCTTTGTCGTAGTCTGCCGTGAAGTTCCTCACTATGTCGTACACTGCAGAGAGGGATACACAAGTGCTCAGTCAGTTCAGAAATAAAAGAACAGAACAAACACACAGTATTTGGCTCTGATGGAGTTTAGGATGAATTCATTGTGAGTTTACCTGCTGATGGGACGAGGTAGTTCACCACTTCTATGCGGTCAAAGTAAATCATCACTCCTCCACTGAAAGAAAACAAACACATAACTATTTGACCGGCACTTTCATAAAAATAAAAAGCCCCAGTTCAACATAAGATAACAGGGTTTGTGGTTTCAGTGTGGGGAATGCCAGTAGTTCAGATGACGACTGTCTGACTCCAGCAGTGCTGGTGTAATAACCCACTCAGTGTCGGAGTGTGTAGGTTACAGGATGAATGCTCACTGAGATAAGTATCGAGACCACATCTGATACCACTTAAGCCAATCAAAAGAGTGGACCTACCCTGTGCCACATGGTACATTCTTCACCTCATCCGTCTGCAACGTCGTCTGCGAGACAAAAAAAAAAACATTCATGCTTTAATGAAGTTTTCCAGACACAAAAAACATGCTCCTGAAATCATAATAAAACTACCAATCAGAGGTGGGACTGTAAAATCCATCAACAGTATGTAATGAGACGATACGATGTTTTAAATTGAAGAAACCTGGATCTCGGTTGTACAAACAGGAGAAACACAGTTACAGTAAGTCCTGGTCAGTATCACGGAATACAATGCAACGCCACAACGAGCTGAATCAACGTTGTCATTACACAATCTGCAACACTAGCTCAACATTGTAAGCTTCACAACGGTAGTTTGTATTACAGTGATGTTGCACAATCACAGGTTCTTCTTTAAGAGGAGACATTACAGGTGAATAGAACATTTAATTAATAGATACCGCCATTAAACTTCCACAGCTGATCACTTACATTAAGACAACTATTTTTTATATTGCAAGTTTACTAAAAATGTATGTTTTGATAGGCAAATTAGGCATTATCTTATAAAATATATGCTCATTTGCATACATTTCCAGAACAGAAATTCTTGAAAAGGCATTCTTGATAAAGAATTCTGAAATATCACTCTTATTATTTCTGTACAGACGATAATGGATGGCAGTCTGTTAAAGTGATTGTTTTTTGGGAGCTTTCACTGATCTGAGCCAAGGATCTAAGGACACGGGTTGTCAAATGCTGTACAGATAATAAGGATTTAGTTATAAATTAAAAACCTGACTTCACTTGACTCACCTGAACAGGCTTGTAGGTGGTGATGAATGGAAGCATAAGATGGAAACCAGGACTGCTGGTGGTGGTCAGGAGAGCCCCTCCCCTGTTTAACAAACACACACAGTTAATCTTCTTCCCTTTGAATGAAACTTTCTCCTGGGGAACCTTGGCTTGTAATGAATATAACAATTCTAAGATGATTTAGGGGACAAACAGGAGCGGTAACGGTAGATTAGTCAAAGTTAGCAGTTGGGACTCAGGTGCATTCATCTTCCTTTATGCTGATGCTGACGACAAGTACAGATTGTCCTTCCTTACTGTCACATACAACTCATGTATCAGGGTTTGGATCTACAAATTCTCCCAGAGGAATTTCTTCAGTGGTGAAAGAAGTATTCAGATTCTTTATTTAAGTAAAAGCACTGTGAAAATACTCCACTACAAGAAAAGTCCTGCATTCAAATAGTTAGGTAAAAGTATATATATCAGCTGTAGATGTTTAAGGATGTGCTCATTTTAATTCCTTTATATACTGTTGAGTAGTTTTATCTACAGCAATGCATTATATTCTATAAGATATTTTCATTTGCTTTCAGATTTGTTGCGATGCACTGTGCAGCTGATCCAAAAGGCTTTTTTAAAACAGCTTTATTAGCTTCAGAGGATTTTCTCAACAAATAAAGAAATAATTTCATCCTTCAGTTTATCAAAAGCATAAAAAATGACATCTGAAAAAAGAATCCCTTGACAGGAAGGTAATGAAAAAATCCTAATGTAACTAAAGCTGTCAGATAGATGTAGTATATTTCCCTAAGATGTTAAGTAAAGGTACCTTGAAATTGTAAAAGTACAGTACTTGAGTGTGTATGTTCCTAGATACTTTCCACCACTGAACTTCTTATTGTGATAAATGAAACAATCTGTACTCTTGGATGTCACCATCATGACTCATACCAGACCACAGTCTGAGTGGCAACTCATTTGTGAGTGTATCTAGTTCATGAAAACAGCAGTATTTACTGCATGCCTGTGCAAGTATTACAACTTTAAGTACCCTGCACCTACCCAGGCACAGAACCACAGCTGGCTTTTTTTTTGCAATCCTAATGCCCAGGTATTTATGGTAGTCCCTGTTAACAGTTGCTTATAGCAAACTTTAAAGCAGATGCTCTTTTTTTATAGTATCCGTTTTACAGCAGTGCAGTTTAACACCATTGTCTAAGGCACAAAATTAAAAAACAAAAATGTGTGCAGCAGTCTCACCTGTAGTAAACACCAGTGTGTCCCTCATCGATCTTGTGCACAGACGCTAAGAGAGCGGCTCCTCCGAGAGCAGCAATTATTGAGATTATGGCACCCCACTGTGCCATCCTGGCAGGCAGAAAAGGAAGACAGCATGTGAAAATATGCACATGTGAGTAGAGTTTCTGTTTTGATGTGTACACAATGTCCTGCCTTAATTCCAATCAAATGCTCCAACTACAAGTACTAATAAAGTATCCACCCAGTGAGCAGCTTGTGTCGTACGGTTGCGACACACTGGCGTTAGCTTCTTGCTCACTGGGTTATCTCTTCTCAGCTCAGGCTTAGCCAGGCATCAGCTGGTACTCCGTGACCTTGTCACTCTTAAAGAGGATTGAGGCTAAAGTGCGAAAACATTGTAACCTCTCGTCATACATGAAATAAACCTGCCAGCATCATTTACAACAATGTCTACATTCACATATATGTGATAACGTTTATTCCGGCAAGTTTAAGGTAAAAGAGTTGGATGAGGTGATGTTTTAGATAAGGATCAAATATGGTGACCCTGCTGACACAAAACTGGACTTGTTTCGGGGATCAGTGTTTATGTCAGATCCAATTAATCATACATTTTATTCTGTTTAATGTTATTTTGAACGTGTTCTCAAGGTGTTATTTGTTAGAAATTGGTCTGCAGCTATTTGTTTTAATGATGGTGGAATTGTTCTTGGGAAGAGAATAAACAAAGATACAATTAAGTGAACTTATAATCAACTTATTTGCAACAAGAAATGTCCCTTCACAGATTCTCGTTGGATGCTGTGAACAATGTGAAGGTGTCATGTGTTTGTATCCTGCATGGACAGAAGGAAGGAAGTGAACGTCCAGACATCTGGTATCGATGTGTTGAGTTATATATACACATATAAATACTGCAGGAATACTACTGCCAAACTCTGAATGTAAATAATCCACCAAAACACATCCTGTCTGTGTTTAATCTTACATTTTTCTTTCAAAGCTGTAGAAAGAAAACTTTATCAAAATGGACAAAATCTAAGGAAACACACGTGTGCCGAATGATCAGGACGGCTTTAAAGAATAGCATGCAGTCTTTAAGTCAACACATTATCATAGGAATACATGATTTATTAGAAGGTCAACTTTAAATATCCAAACATTTGAGTGGAGTCTGGTTTCAATGGCGGAGCTACAGTTAGCTGTGATTGCGAAACGAAAGCCACTACGTCATTGCTGCCTCAAAAAGAGAAGCCTTTTCCGAAAGCAGACCTGTTAAACTACACTATCATAATAATCACAATCATAAATTATATGTTGTGTGGCTGCTTACCTGTAATTTGGCCCGAAAAGACAGTAGCAACAGATGTATGAAGCAGGCACCTCGGGCACCTGCAACTTTCTTCTTCTTCGGGTAGAGTTTGACTGTTTTGCGTCCGACTTGTCGCATCAGCGCCCCCTGGTGGCCGGTTAACAAACCGCGTTTTTGTGGTATGTACATTGATGGTGCTGGACTACGTTTAGGCCTGTTGGCTGTGTAAGTGTCCTGAGCAGCTGCCTGGCCTGCTTCAATAAAGAAGAGGGAAATATGATCAACCATGTTTATTTGAAATTAAATAAACTATTTACAGTACTTCCCAGCTGACAATGCTTGTATGTCGAGTGTGGGAAGAAACCAGAGCTCCAAGAAGAAACTTGCAGCAACGCGGGGCAAATGCAAACCCCACATACTGGAGGGCTTTTCATTGTGAATACTGTGCCAGCTGTGGGTGAAATAGAAAGATAAGATAAAGATAAAGAGGTTTTTATGGTCATTGTAGTGATACAACGAAATTCCGTTTGGTAGCCCTCAGCCAGCCAGCAGCAGTGAACAACAAACACAAACACAATAACAACAATATACAAGATAAAAATACACAAAATGAATGGACACTTTACTATGTACATAAAATGTGTGCAAACAGTGCAGTGTAAACATTTGTTTTGGCAGTGCAAACAGTATAAAGTGTATAAAAGGCTCATACAACAGTTATGGTTAAAACTAAGTCTAAAGAAATTAAGTACGGTTATGAATAACCCACAATCCGATTCAGATCTGCCCCAGGTCATATACAAAGCAGTTAGTTATAGGCCAGAAACCGACATGAGCCCTGTCCACAGATAACATTACAAGTGTGAAGTCTTCCATCCATTTTCTGTCATAACAGAAGCAACATGTATTGTTTTTCAAAGCATACTAAACAGGGTTGAGGATACTCACTCAATCTCTCTCTGGCATAAAATACCCAAATAATAATAACAAAATGTGACCCAATGGCAGCCCAGAAATATGACATATGTCTTCCTGTTTTTCTCTTTAACCAACGCTCTGTTCAGAGCACACTTGCAAATTGTTTTTTTTTTTGTTGTTTGTTATAAATGTTGACTATCAAGTTTCCTCTTGAGTTTATGAGCTGGAACCGACAAAAACTGAGTTTGTTGATAAGCCTGCATAGCGTTTGCATCGCATTGCATTTTCGCCTTGTAATGGAATTCCATAAACTCTTCATTGCTGAACATGAATCAGAACAACATACCACAGAGTCTTCGGTCCATTATAGTGGCATTAAAATGTCCATTGTGTGAATTGCGAGAAGCATCAAATTTGTTTTTATCAACAACTTCTGCTCAGGCTTTATTCATACAAAACTAGACGAGAGTTGTTCATTAGGTTATCTGTGAATAATGATAACACCTGCAAACTGCTTCTCTACCAGTTAAGTCTGATCAACTGTAAGATCTGACACTAAAAACTGTGAGCTACGGTGTTTTTTTTAAAATACTTCATTTAGTCGTTTTCCCTTGTTTATTTAATTGTGATAGTGGTCTATTTTTTGGTTCTATTGAAAAATACAATATGCATGTTCTTGACCCTCATGTTGTTCACTTGCTTTTCTTATATTTCAGTAAAGCTGTGAATGCTGATGAGTAAAGTGTTACACACACTTTCCTCATGTGAACAGCAGATGGCGACACAGACCATCTGAGACACAAAGCTTTATTTCTCTGAGAAAACTGTTGAAAAGGCTGCATTATCCTGCTACCTCAGCCTGCCATGATTTTAAACATTTAACACAACAACAGAGGGACTTATGCTAATATCTAGCAGCAGATTTTTTTTTACATTAATTTGCAGTGGATAGGGTTTGGCTCTTAGCAAAAGCAACAAAAGTTTCACATTTGTTAAAGAAAATAGCGCCACAATCTACCCATTAAAAAGGCAATCACTGAAAATCTACAAAAGTCAATTTATTTCCTCTTCAATCAGCAACAAGCCGTCGGATGTGACCAAGGGTCATGACATTAAAAATGGCTGTGGCGCTTTATTTTTAGATACTGGCCTCTTGAGAAATGTACAAAGGACCAGAGCTAACCCTTAGGTGCCGCAGTGGCAGCTCTGTGCCGTGCATTTTAAACAGGGAGGGGGGGGCCGGGGGGTGGAGGGGAGAGGGAACAACAGAGCAAGGGAAAAGAAGTTTGTCAGAGTTCATTAAGTATCAAGGGAACATCGCTGGAACTGGCAGCGTAAGCCGCGCCGGGGCCCTAGTGCCATTAATCACGACTGACAAGAAACCAGGGGCCGTGGGAGGAGGTGGAGGGGGGGAGGACAGCTCTGCCAGAGACTCTGGTAGTGATTATAGAACGGGGTCCAAGCAGTCCGGGGCCAGGGGTGTTGAAGGTAAAACGCACCACAGTTAAGGCTATAAAGTTCAGGTAACGTCACAGAGATCACACTCACATAATCACAGATAGACTCAGAAGACATGTAACTCCAGACTTTGACAGCACGACACGGTAATTGAAGAAAAAGTGGAATATTTTGGTTTGAGAAGAGACTTTGAGGCTGGATTTCTCCCCCTTTGTGTTTTTTCACCCTCACTCCCTCATTTATATGAGCTGAGCCTCTGGCTTAATAGCATGCAGGGAGGAGGAAGAGAGTGGAAGTGCTGCAGTAACAGAGTGTCGCCCATATATCTCTGTCGCCCTGACTTATTTTCTCCCTCTGCAACCCCCAGAAAGCTCATGGTGGCTCGCCACGCTGCTGCCACCCTGGAAGAAGAAATAAATGGGAGAGAGAAAGAGAGGGGAGAAAAGAAAGAGGAGAGCTCGTGACTCGTGAAGATGGAGGCCTCTGTTAAGTGCTGTGCTTGAAAGCCCGTCCGGCCTCATTAGCTGTCAGTTGTAACAATACTGAGCTGGCAGCGAAGACTGCTCCCAGTCTCGGTGCCATAAATCACAGGCTGACAGGGCCCTGACAGGGCTGGGAACCAACACACATGCAAGACTTGCTTCGCTTTCTGTCTCTCCGCTGTTCCCTTTTCTTTCTCCTCTCTCCCACTTTTTCCACTCTTTTTTTTACATTGCATTTTTTCTTCCTTTATCTTCAATTCACCCTCTCTCTCTCTCTCTCTCTCTCTCTCCTCTTTCTTTGTCGGTACCGCTCCCTTTCTCTCCCTCTCTCCCCCTCTCAAACACACACTTAGGGCACATTGCAGCATGTCAGCAGACTGTCCAAGAGACATGTGCTCACACCAACACACACTTGCCTTTTGCAACACTTTTTCTTTTGGCGCTCCATATGTATATGTGTGTGTGTGTGTTTGTTGTGTGTTAGCTTAGATTAGCTAAGCATAAAGTCTTGGATATATTTTGATACTGTGTAGGAATTTATAAATGTAATTTTCCCAGAAAAAGTCCCGGAGAACCACAGGAGAGAGGTATTAAAGTTTTGTCCTAAAACAAAAAAAATGTGGGTAAATATCCCAATCGTGAATGTTGAAGCTTTTTTTTTTTTAAAGTAACTTGCTAACAAGTGTCTAAATGATATGACAAAATGTCATCACGACAAACAATGAAGTCATGTGACCGTTTGTTTGTAGCCTAACATTTGTTTTTATAGGTCTGATGATTGCATTCACACTAAGTAAGGAAGGAGGTAGGTTGGTGTTACAAAAACCATAAGCGTATTTCCCAAAATCTTGAATTTTCCCTTTAAGATGATAACCTAGAAATTCCTCCAGCTTAGGTATGGACAATTTTTAGCACTTACTTTAAAAAGTGTAATACCAACTTCAAACTTTGAATCGGCACAAAAAAGGTTTCTTAAAGTAGCGATCATAAAGATGACCTCCATTTCAGGTCAGAGGAGAACACAGTTCAATGACATGCAAAGACTCCCAGAGCAGCTTCAAATACAAACGTTTTGAGTGTATTTGCATGTGGAGGATGTTATGGTCTGTTTGTTTCCATGAGGCTGAGCAGGAGCTCTCTGCAGCCGTCTGCCGGCGTCCATTATGGCGACGCGTGATGATGTGTGTGACACGACTGGAGGGGAAGGAAGTGGAAGGAAGCAGGGTCATTAATCACCGGCTGGTGACACATGAACACACACACACACATGTATATTTCTACACACGCACACACATGTAGCTGTAGGCTTGATGCTGAGCTTGCAGCTGGACATGTATACACACAAAGTAAGGGAATATATATAGTGTTTACATACACAGAGAATTAGCTCCCAGCTGGACTTCATGCCTCCCAGCTCCCACACTTCTCCTCCATTCCAGAGCTGCATGCTCATATTAAAAACCCAACAGGACTCAGCTGTTGGATTTTACACTTAAATGTTTTACCCTAAACAAGGTTTACATACGTAAACGTTTATTTATCAGTAATTTAACATCATTTTGGGGGGTTTCAGCTCACTAAATGCTGCCTGAAGCTTTGCTCTGATTGTTGACACCAGGATTTGGTGAAAAAACTTCTTGGATCTTAAAATCTTCTGTTTCGGTCTTCAAAATGCCTTAAAACCTGAAATATATAATAACTTTCTTAGTCGAAAATCTGAACTACACAAAAAAGAGCTGGAGGGTAAATGCTTGTCATCTATGGTGCATTTCTAATTAATTTACAAAAGCAGCATTATAAACACGTAACACATAAATACGTTGCAAAATGTAAAGTCTTTCAGCACTTTAGGGCAACAGAAACAAGTTGTAAACACCACATTGAAATAGTATTACCTTTTAAGTGACTATCAGACATGATGGTATGTTAGCATTCATATAGAGTCCTGATTGTCCAAACTGATGCATTTCCCAACTCCTGAGGGAAATATCTGGGTCTTTATTTGCTAAATGCTCCACTATCTTTTTCTGAAAACATTTGCCTCATCTAGTTGAGGCAACTGAGCCGCACAACTCATGCCATATGATAATTCTCTGTGGGGTTGTGACCCTTTCCACAATACACATTACATTTGTCATTACATTTATCATAAAAATATTGATTATAGCAACTTTAAAATGAGAAATGTATCCAGTCTGTTGGGCCCAACACAAGAGTCGTGACACCAATAAGTCATGATTTAACCTTAAAGGTTAGGACGCCCACTCTCATTCCTCTCTTCTTCTTTTCTCAGTATCATCCGTTACCACAACAGTTTGAGAGTTTAGGATGTCGTGCTCTTCACGGTGCTGCAGAGTCCCAGAGGAGGTCCTGGCACAAGTTACACAACTGGCCTCTCTCTGCTGCACTACATTAATCTTGCCCTGGTTGCAAAAAAAATCTCCCTTTAACATCTTCCTCATGCCTGCTTTGCTTCATGGGGGAAATTTATTAGAGGATGTGTGTGTGTGTGATTATAAGCATGCATGTGTGGGCGGACGGGGTAATTGGTACCGTGAATGTGCTCGGGTCTGCTCAGGCCAAACGATGCTGCACTGTATACGCGTACAGTGTGGTGCTGTGCAGAGAGCTGTGGGGGTGTGGGAAAGCTATCAGAGTACTTCAGAGGGAGCTCAGGAAGAATGAGGAAATTGCAGACCGATAGGCCTAATGGTTGTGCTGAGGGAAGAGGTTGTGGGGCCAACAGCTGCTAGCCATCCATCTGGACCAGCCTGGAGAGCTGAACCGGACCGCTCCGCTTTGACGTGTTCGCCTTCTGGGGGACGAGTGCACTGGGACTGCTCATCAGACAAGGGTCAATAAGGACTTACAATAAATTCATGGAGTTTGTTTTAAAATCCCTTGAAGAGCTTATTTATTCAGAAGCAATAAGACAAAACTTCAGTTAAGGCTGTGGAGAATCTGGAAAAACAGGACAAATGGGTTTAATAACCGATCACAAATGCATTAAAAATGCATACTACATTATTTCTGCACAAATCAAACTTTTGGAGGTGAAAAGTAAATTAAATCATGCTATTTTTTGATGTGGTGAAATATGTAATGTCTCAGAGGTCAGACAAACAGATTTGGGATCATTTAATGCTTTTTTTTCTTCCATTTTTTGTTTTTTCATTTATGGAGTTGGAACTCTTTTGTTTGTCTGTGGTTCTCAGGGATTTTCCTAGGAAATTAAATTGACTAATTCCTAGCTGTGAAATATGAGTCAATGGTATTTGAAGGTACTTTGGTGTCAGTTAAAATTAATATTTTTTGGTTTTCAAGAACACACAGAAATTAAAACTTTACTATACTTTATCCTAAGATATCCCGTTACATAAACGAAAGTGAAGTACCTCAAGCTGTGGTTTTACTGGGGGTGATGTGTCAAACTATTTCTTGGCCCTTAGCTGGGACTTCCTGAAGTTCTGATTTCCCTGTGCGTGGATACTCCAAATAAAACATTTTATTAATAAGTAAGCTTTAAAGGTGCTGTAAGGTGAATTTTATACCCTTTGCACTGAGCCAGACTACCTGTTTTCAGACTTTATGCTAAGCTAAGGTAACTGGTTGTTCTTCATAATTACAGGAGTGGTATCATCTTACTCTCTGCAAGAAAATGAGATTATTTGTGTGTTCAAACTTTTTACATCTTGAAAGGAACCGACATTTTTTGATACAGAAATAGAACCACAGATGTTTCAACCACAGAGTTTTCAATTCTGTATAAAATTCCTGTTCTTTAATGAAAACACATTTACTCTCACAAAAGTTTCTTCACTTGCCCACACGTTAGTTTTTATGCTACGCTAAGATAACTGGCTGCAGCTTCACATTCATTGATCTTCTTATCTACCTCTTGCCAAGAAAACAATTAAGTGTATTTCCCAAAATGCTAAAACAATAACATGTTGTTCTGTTTATTAAGTTCTAACTGATCAAGTCTTGCCCTACACAAAGAGGTGTTGTTATTGAAGGTAATGTCACCTACAACACAGCCAGATAAACATCAGTTACAGTTGAGCAATGAGAGAAATATTGCTTATTCTGTTCTAATCTTATCCGCGAGGAGGGATATTGGCAAGTGACAGATGAAAGCCAAGTACCTCTGGACAGCTGTTTGATTCATTCTGGATGTAACATCGATCCTGTTGTTGATGTTCAATCATGGAGCCATAAAATAAGAAAAAAAAGGGCTCTGCTAACCTTCTCTGGTTTGTGTTTCTGATTTGTCAGAGCGAGGGGGTGAAAGCTGATGAGGAGAATTTACTCACTGCCCTCCTCTGTTGCCTGATTCCCTCCTCAGCTCCTCTGGTCATGTGGACGAACACGCCACCGCACGTATGCATACATGCACACAAACCCCACAGTTTCACTCGCACAAGCAGGCGTCCATACACATGCACACAGATTAGCATGAATGCACGCACACGCAAACTCACTCACACACACCCACGTTTACGGGCGCACACAAACACACACCCTCTAACCTCACTATGGTCTCACACAGCAGGCCTGCCATAAATCAATGGGCAGGATCGTGTCTGCCAGTTAGACTAAACAAGAGCATTTGTGAGGATTTGCTCTCACCCATTAATCATCTTGACAGCTTGAAAAACACATTTCCCCTTTAATGACTGTATTTGGATAATCAGCTCTGTTTCCCTTCCCACCCTCTCCCTGGCTCGCCCTCCTATCCCCTCCCCATTTTCTTCTCTTTTTTTTTGTTTTCAGCCCCAAGCGCCATCATTGACATGAGGGTAACTCACTATTAGGAGGAGAAGCCGGAGGAGGGACTGTGGAGGTGAGGGAGGGGTCTTTCAACGCTAAAAGGGTTCTCCGAAAAAAGTAAAAATAATCACGCTGCCTGTGGAAAAAAGGTTTTTTTTTTCACCTTCACTCAACAAACCGCAAGGCCTCTCTGCTAATATAAACTTGTGTATGTGAGAGCACACACTCACACTGACACAGTCCTGCTGAATTAAACACAGAGAGCTTATGGACGGACAGAGCTGCAAACATTAACCATGAACCTACTAATGTGTGAAGCGTGTCAGGATCTTGAAAACATAAACCCACCCTGCGATGTGAAAATGTGATACAAGACATGTGTTGTGAGGAAAGTAGTTGATTTGACCATGTTGCAATCAACAGACCCACCTTTATATGAAAATCTCCCAAAACAAAACCACTGAGTTTATTTAAAATTTTACTAAAATAGAATTTGAAAGATTGAAGTGAAAAGGTTTGAAGGAAATGGTCAAAATCTTTCTACATGTTTAACATGGTGGGTTAAATGATTTCTGTCTAATTAACAGTCTGTCTGTCTATTCGTCTTCACTGCAGGACAGACATTTTGAGCACCTTATTACACTCACCGTGAAGGAATCAGGCCACTGTGCCACACTGGACCAACAGTGTCCAGGGACTCTGGAGCTGTCAGTGCAGCACCTTAGGGAGACAAGGGTAGTAGAGCTGAAAGAGAGAGAGAAAAATCTCCTCTGTTTATTTTATACATTTGCCCTTTATTTAAACCTGCATTTACAGATTTTATGGCCATCCTTTTAATATGTTGACAGGTCAAAATGTCTACTGTGAAAAGCTACATTTGCAGTGATGTTTTTATGATAATAAATAATAAATAAGTATTACTGTTGCTGTTGTTAATAGCGTGTTTTAGGGACAAATGCTTGTAGTGTAGTTTTTTTTCCAAAATAGGAAGATGAAATAAAACTGTCAAAACTTGAGACATAGCTTCCTCAACAACCAGTAAATAACTGTTGTTGTTGCGTGTACTATTGAGTGAATGTGTAATGTATATCGATGTGTATTACAGAAAATGTGTGTGAATGGGCTGGGCTCCTACGATGTGTTGACATGTGTCATGATGTATCTGTTTGAACAGTTGTAGGACAACTATGTCTGAATAACACACAGATGAGTGATGGTGGCGGACAGACACGCTGAAGTCACAGTCTCTCAGTTACCAAACATCTCATGTATGTTAAGTGACTGAAGAGAGATAGTGAGACATCTGTGACTGTTTTTCAATGCTTGGCTAGGACTTTTAATTTACACGACACAAACACATCGCATAGTTTTGGAAAAATGTCTTGGTCATTTATTCCAATTCATCTAATCACCAATTTGCCCTTGTTTCTGTTTTTGCAGTTCATCCTGTATCTCTTCCATCTTTCCTATTCCCCTTGGATTTGTTTATCATCCAGTATGTGCCTATTAACTTATTTTCAGAAAGGTACATTCTGCCTGAATGTGGCCGCAATAATCCTGCAAGAAAAAGGAAGCAGCTGATGATATATAAATGGTGCAGCGGATAAGATTAGTGCAATCATCAAAATGGCAGCCTCTGACACTGGATGCCCATCCAGAGGAGACGTAAAACAGACATAAGGCCCATGATGCTCAGAGTGAGTACATGTTGACCACAGGGCGTCCCAAAGTGGAAGAAAAAAACAAGTTATCCATCAGAGCATGAATCCTGTCCGTCAGATCTGCTCCTCGTTCCCCGCCAAGGCACGTTCGTTGTGGAACTCTTGTGGCATCTTCGCCGGCGATCTCCCAGCGCGGCAACAAATGGAATCCAGCTGGACACACGGCCCAAGTGCTATTAGCAGTGCACCGTACTGTAATTGAAACGTTCGTCTCTCCAACGGTGGTTAGCGGGTGTGTGTCTATTAACGTTGCTCATTTGCACCACTGGAACTTTCTGAGAGGCCACAGCGGCTCTGGGCAGCTTTCCATGTCGAGGCCAAGTGAGGTTTGCCAAGGTCAGGGCTGACCGCACATAATCAAAAGCACTACTTCTCTATCTCTGAAACTGACAGTCCCTCTTTGTAACCAATAAATAGATGAATCAACCCAAAAGCAGGAATTGTACAACCATATAGATTTTAGGTACATTTTTTGTTGCACGACAAAGTCTTAAAATGTAAACATTTTTAACAAGTGTTTGTTATGGTTAGATGTGCATGAAGGCAAAGTACGAATTGCAATTGCACAGGTTACTTTTATTGGTTCACAGCGCAAAAAAACTAAAAACTAGAGACCAACTTGTGATGGGATCACACCTGCAGCGAAGCCCAATTTGACCAGAGGCCTAAAGTGTGTGTGTGGGTGTGTGTGTATGTGTGTGTGTGAGATACCCTTGCCACACCAATCTTCAAACTCAGCATTCATTTTGATCTCAACAACACACCTTGAAACTCCAAGGTTAATAACTGCATTTTACATAGTTGTGAAGCTATCGTGGTGACAGAATCTGTCAACAGACAGACAGAAACAAAAACACCTCAAACCACAGTCATCAAAAATCTGCTCTAGTTCCCATTACAGTAATGTAGGTTTCTGCAGAACAACATTATTACATGCAAGGTGAAAACAATACCTGCGCTACTGTCCCGGCCGGTAACTATTTTAGGATTGGTGCCAATGAGTTGTCAAGAACTGTTCATGGCCTTGAAGGCCTAATTAAAAGGAGGCAGATCACACGCAGCAACTGGTTTTGCAACACATTTCAAGGTTAAAAATCCTATTATTAAAGCTATAAACTATAATTACAATACAGTATTGTTGTTGTTAACTGCAGCATCATAATTTATTGCCTCTTCAATAATTACAAGCATGGTTGACTGTGTCACAGAGCTGTCAATGTCTTCGATGACTGATTTTAGTTCACGTATAATGGCTGTTACCCAACATCAGCCACCACTGCTGTTTAACACGGCTATGGTAGTGAGGCAGCTCACCTTCAAACGGAAAGGATGGCGTTGCAGTCGTTGAATAGAATAACTGCTAAATTAATCACCGAAATTGAGTTTTGAAGGGCATGCACATGTACATTCACAAACAAACAACAAATAAAGACTAGAGACAATTTTTTTGTTAATATTTGCTTATGAGCCTGATGTAAACAGTTATGAGAACGGATGAGCTAATTTGGTTTCTGAAAAATTCTATATTAAGTGACACCTTAACTCAAATTTACTAACATCAAGTTGAAGAAATTGTTCGTACATTTGCGCTTATTCGCTTTCTTGCAAGAAGATTGATTCCACTCTCATATCTGTCCTTTAAATATGGAAACAGAAAACTTAGCTTAGCCTAGCTGCTGGCAGTAGCTTCATATTGAATAGATAATTATGAGTCTTTTGAGCTAACTATCCCAAAATATTTAACTATTTATTTTAGGGCAAATTTCAATTTAACATTCAAAATCAACATGTTAACCTAATGTAACACTGTAGGTCCCTCATGGTGTTCTCTTTGAGCAAGTTCACTCACCACTCTTGCTTTTTCAAATTATTGTAATTTTTCATAATCACATAAGATTAGAACAATGCTTAAAAAACAAGAAAATTGATGTGGTAAGTTCAAAGGTGGTTTGTTACCTCTTTTTACTGAACAATTATGATGCATTCAGGTGGGAAAATGTCAAACCTGGTACATGTAACTTGGCTAAATGCTATTTTCTGCACTTAAACCAGAAGGCAACAAAACATGAGCCATAATGCTTCAGATCCAGTGCCTTCTAGTTTGCTTTGTTAAACCTAAATTACACATTTCTTTTATGGGAAAATAATCTTATGTACGTGGTCCATAGTAACCAGAATCTATTTGTATATCTACACCTACAGTAAACACACTATTTAACTCCTTCTCTGAGAGAAAATTACTAACAACATTTTGATCGTTTGCACACTTGGAGAACCAAATGCTGGAACAAGTTTGCACGCTAATAAAAAGGAGGTCAAGTTCTGATCATCATCTTATAATTCCTCTTATCAAGAGAACATAATTGCAGGCGTCTTGTAATTGTATGGAGGAAGTTGTTCCAAACCAGCACACAACCTGCTCAACAACCTGGAAGTCTGTTATTGTTTTCACAGCGAGCATTGTGGCATGGCCAACTGCAGCCTTGAATGAGAAGAGGAGCTGAAGCAGACAATGTAAAATAGTCAGTCACACAGTTTATGTGGAGAAATAAAACAGAGTTTGTGTGACAGGCCCTGATGAGGGATGTGTTCACGCCATCTGGGTTGCTTTAACACTGCAGTCACTGTTGGATGCCGAAGGCTCTGTATTGTGTCCCGATGTTAAACACAGAGGTGGTAGTCATGGAGTTGAGGTTAATGTTTTGTTCTGGAGACACAGAGAGTGAGAGAGAGAGATAAAGACTGAGTTCTCTCTCTCTCTCTCTCTCTCTCTCTCTCTCTCTGTCCTAGCTGTCAGCAGGAATGGTGAGCCGGGGTAGAGCTGGCGTCTAATTGAAGAGCAGCTCCACACCCTGTCGTCATTAATCACCAGGCCTGTCAGCCGGCTGCTCAGGACCTCACAGTGGCACTCTGCACCGTCTCTGCTCTGACGCACAGAGGGGAAAATATTAGTCCCCTCCATCACCATCACCATCTCTACTGCTACCACTACTACTTGTCTGATTACTACTATCATTCTAGGACTATTGCTATTGTTACTATCGCCACCATCACACGACTACCATCATCCATAACTGCTACTTTACATCTAACTGATAATTAGTGAGCTTTACAGCTGGTAGATGGATTTTGATAGCTTTGGGCAGAGCAATGCTAGCTGTTCCCCACTGTTCCAAGACTTTATGCTTAGCTAATCTAATCAAAACTTTAATACCTCTCTCCTGTGGTTCTCCGGGACTTATTCTGGGAAAATTACATTTATAAATTCCTACACAGTATCAAAATATATCCAAGACTTTATGCTTAGCTAATCTAAGCTAACACAAAACAAACACACACATATATATAATACAAATAAAAAATTCAACACTAACATGGTATTTAGTACATTATGTGAAACGTTTTAGAGTTGAGGTATTGAAAAAAACAGAAAACAAACGTAGAAGAACATTTGTTGTTGTTGCTAATCAGACGCAATGTGTGTTAAATGAGAAGAACGTTACATAAAGTTCCACAGAAGCTTTTGGCCAGAAAGCTGATTCGATTATATTCCTAAATATTAAACTTTTACTTTGAATAACTATGAGGTAAAAACTTATCCAGGTGAAATTCCACTTTCTGCTGTTTGTATATTTTCATTAATTTTAATAAAACCCCGAAAGAAGCTGAAAAAGCCCATAATATATAACATAATATAATACAAAATTGATTGGAAACTCAGTATTTTTATGGTGTACTCCTTGAATTCTTTCTATTGTATTTTGACAAAATGATGACAATTTGCAGGTGTAAGTCTTCAGAAATGCCCCTGAGGTTTGGTGCTTATTGAACTCTTTTAGTGAGTCGACTTGAATTTTAAAACTGGAAGATTTTATAACTTCAGATTCTGTGCCTCGCATGTGCCACCATCCGTGGACAAAGGATCGGCGCTGAATACACATACTTGCACACAAACAGCCTCACACAGGCGACATAAATGGAGTGCGTGGGTGTTGACTCAGCTGCTAGATTGTGTGTGTGTGTGTGTGTGTGTGTGTGTGTGTGTGTGTGTGTGTGTGTGTGTGTGTGTGTGTGTGTGTGTGTGTGTGTGTGTGTGTGTGTGTGTGTTTAGGAGGGGGATGGATGGAGGAGATTGATGAGTGCGGGGAAAGGGAGAATGGTGAGGCATTTGATGAACGAGTGTAAACTGGCAACAGTGGAATTAATTCCTCCTCCCCGACAAGATTGAAGGTTCTCCCCTCTGCGTGACCTCCAGAGTGAATCATCTTCAGATTCAAGCCAATGTAACGGATTCTCTAGCTACAGTGTGTAAGATGTATATTTCCCTATAAGTAGGGAAAGAGAGAGGTACCTACTTTTCTCACACAGACTCAACCTGTACTTCACCAACACAACTTTAGGGGGCAACACAATCCAGTGAATCTCTAGTGGCACAACTCTGCAGGTTACACAGGAATATGTGCAATACAGCATTAAAAACAGAATATCCTTGACCTATTTTATCTAAACTACTTTATAAACGCCTTCGGAAAAAAAAACGCAGCAACAATAAAGTAAGTCTGTCCTGTTCCAGAGAAGTGCAAAGCTCCAGTTTCTAAAGAAGAGAAATAAGTGTATCGTCCCAAAGAGCTATACGCAGAGCGGTGATCAGGGCGCCGTGACCTTGCTGGTGTGGAAGGGGCTGGATGTGGTTTGGGAGGGTCATCCATTCTGTTAATGGTCCTGTCAAGTGACACCTGTGCTCGCCTTTCCCCTGTCTGGAGTGCTAATGAACCGCGAGAGTAGAGGAGTCTGGGAGTCGGGGTCAATAGCCGCCTCAACGACTGCAGCCTCGTCGCTCTGTGCCACCTACAACCTGACAGCCAAATAGAGTGGAGACACAGGAACATTATCGAGGCCGAGACGCTCTAATGGCAGCGCTGTGGCTTTGAGATAGACCGACTCCTTCCCCTCGAATTAGTATCTAACTGCTCTGAGTAGAGAACGCTGACTTCAGTTAAACCGCAGCACAGCGGCAAGGAAATGGCTCTTCACATCAGCCTCCATGTTTGTGGTTCCTGTAAGAGAAGCCCGCTCTCCTCGGGGGAGATGTCAGGACTTTGATGAATATTTCTCTATTAACCGCCTCCCATTGTCAGCCCTGGCCTTTGTGTTGCAGACCAATCCGTCAGACCGTGAGGGGGGAACCTGGGTCGACACCTCCCTCAGGTCATTATTGAAGTCCTAGTGACCCGGCGGCCACTCCACACAGCCATCCACTCTGCTGAGGAGGCTGTTTTTCAGGCCTCACAAACAAGAATCAGCAATTAAAAGCTGCACTCCCAACAACAAAAGCAATGTGGGTGATGGAGAGGGGAGGAGGGATGGAGGTCCTCGGAGACCAGCTAACAGGGCTAATGTGACCCGGCCTGCCCTCTTTGGGACAGCCCTGTCAACTGATATGAGCCATGAATTATTACACACAGCCACATATAGCGTGGCTGTAACAGCTGTAATGATGGATAGACCTAGATAAGTGCAGCACAGCAGAGAGAGATTTACTCCATCCTCTCACGCTTTGACAAAAAAAGCTACTTCGTGGTGCTATTTAAAGCAAACAATAAGGAAGAAAACAAGGTGAAATGCAATCATGTATCATTTATTTAAACAAAATAAGACCTTTTCCTGTTGTTTGGATAGCACAGCCACCATTAATTGTTTATTATTTATGTCATATTTTCTAATCTTTGTACCATTTGCTTCGATGACCCCAACTTGCCCCCAAGTAAGCTTGAAAAATATTACATCTTTGCATATTTACAAATAAAAAGAATGGCATTGTTCAAGGTAAATTCTCATGGACATGCAATTCTCCAGAGTCTGAATAAGATGCAGAAAAAACATTACCAACACAAGAGAGGATAGGAGATGAAAAGAGGTCCCCAGAATAAAGCTTCACAGTCCATCTTCATCGTGGTGCAAGGTTTTTATTTTTAGAGTGTATGATAGGCAGAATGGTACTTATACTTATATCATTCTCTTTCAGTGAGAATATTTCAGAACAATTTATTCAGACAGCAAACCCCCCCCCCCCCCCCCAAAGTTGAATACCAAGCGCTTGAGTGAAAAATAAATACAGACTTTCAGTTCTGGGAGACAGATTTAGAGAAAAACTAAATAAAATCCAAAATCAAGACTGTTGTAATAATCCCACAATTCCATTATTTTCAAGCTCTGCCGTCTTTAATCACTAAAGTCTGTTTGTTCTACAGACAATCCATCACCGGGTCTTGTGCCTTCGGAGAGCCAGTCACAATCCTGAGGCTAACAGGTGGTATTCCTGGCAGGCAGGCCATCAGGCACGATGCCCTGTACTGGTGATGACCACGATCTCAAGAATCCATCAAGGGACGCTCTGGAGAGTCCAAGCTGGTGCCTGCAGTCTGTGGGCGTCAACACTATTTCTGATACATCACTGGTATCCAAGAGCTGAGGCCGAGCCCAGTCTCTGACTGTAGAGGGCATAGGGGGAGTAATAGGCCGAGGAGGGGAGGTTGGTCATGTGAAGTCCTGGTGCTCCGGGCATGTGGGATTTGCCGTAGGGGTGGTAGCGAGCCAGGCTCAAGCCAGGAGAGCCTCTGAGGGAGTAGGAGCTGGGCAAGGTACCCGGGCTGCTGTGTGGTGGCAGGTGGAGGTGACAAGAGGCTGTCGATGAAACCGATGAAGGGTAGGCCGACAACAGCTTGCTGTCCACCATGCCATGCAGGGCTGTGTGGGTACGCAGGTGGGCTAGCAGCTCTTCTGATGTGCCGAACCGCTTATCACAGGGACCCCCGACAGACACCCAGTTACAGGCATGAGGCAGCGGCTCGTTTTGGAGCATGAAACCGTAGGTGTAGAGGGGATGGGACAGGGTGGGGGCAGTGCTGGAAGACAGGGAGCTGGGGTGCAAGGAATGGAGGTGGTGGGAGGGGTAAACCAGAGGGTAACCAGACTTGAGGCTGGAGGGATCGTGGACGCAGGTGGAGCAGTTACTTCCTCCGAGGTGGGCTGCATTGGGGTAAGTCAGACAATACGGGTCCCGACATAAGCCCTGCATCAGGGATGGAGGTGAGGCTCCGGTGAGCGGGCTGGAGCTGGGGTGCTTCCCATGAAGTCCTAAGCCCAAACCAGACTTGGTGTGATCCAAGCCGGGAGCAAACTGTGAGGGGTAGCCAGCGTAGGCCCCCACTATGGAGCCGTGGTAGCCCATGGAGGCGGGAGGCAAAGGGAAGACAGAGTGTCCTGGTTTAAAAGGGGAGACGGGGGCGATGTGGCCGGAGCCCAAGCCAGGCTGTGAGGAGACCTGCGGGTCGGCCTTGCTCTCCGGCCGCGGGCTGCTGGCGGAGCTGGCGTTGCTGGAGTTGGCGCTGGCCCGTACGTGGCTGGAGTTGGCTAACTGAGCCCCATCCATCCCTGACTTAGCTGCGTCTGAGTCTTTTTTGCCAGCGCTGCTGTTGTTATTACTGTCCGAGCTGGACTGCTCTGAGCTCCCAGTTTTGCTGTCCATGTGCGAGGCCTGGGAGTGTGACGGGGGCTGCGTGGAGGGGGAATGGCTTTGTCTGTGGGTCTGGCTCTGACTGTGCAGGGGAGGAGGGCTGGAGCTGGGTGACCGGGAATGGAGAGGGAAGGATGGACATGAAGCAGCGCCACTGCTGGAGCTTCCATTTGGCACCCTGAAAGCTGCTTTATCTGAAGGCCCCTTTGTCGCGTCCTTACGACAGTCGCCTGATGACTTGGAGTAAGGCTTGAAGCTGGACTTGTCTTCCAGGGACTGGTGCTGCTCTCCAGACTTGGAGGATCTGCTGGACGATTCCTTGTCTCCCAGACTGCCTGAGGAGAGGGAGGCCAGCTTGGAGGAGGAAGGGGGGTCTGGTTTGCCAATTTGAGAGCAGGTCTGGGCCAGCAGAGCCAAAGGACTCTTCTTGGCGTCCAGCTGAGAAGGAAAAAAGAGAGCAAGATGGTTAACAAACTGTTTGTTTATACTTTGAATTAATTAAAGACATAGACAATTTGTAATTAAAATGTAATATATAATATAATATGCAAACAAAAAATATATTTTGATTACATATTTAACTGGCCAAAAAGTGTACTAAGTATTTAACACCTTCAAAGTCCACATCTGCCCTGAGTTGTGAAATTATAACTGATATGAACAAAAGATAAAAAGTTGAAGAAGAGTTTAAGAAAAACTGAAAAGAACGAAAGAAAATAAAGGAAGAAAGAAAACGTTTGGAAAGAGAAAATGTCCTTATAATACAAGTAACATTACTTTTAAACCAGTGTATTATCTGCAGTAATTTACATTTCGGAACTCTGGTGCTTGCCAACAAAACGCTGTGCGTAAAATGGCGCAGATACTTAGTCCAGAGTAACACTCAACCTACGCCATTGAATTACAGTATCTGGTTAACATAAGGAAGAAAAGCGACATCAGATGATATCAACATTTATCGGAGAAAATGTGTATTTATTTTCATAAACTTACTTCAATGCTGATTGGCGCGGATGTGAGGGGCTGGAGATACTCCGGGTGCAGCAAGTGGCCGCTGTGCGCCGTCAACATCTTCACGATCCGGACAGGAAGCCTCTTAGCCTGACGGAAGGGATCGGTTGGAGGACAAGACGTGGGGACGGAAACGGACGGTTTCTCCGCTCCTCTCCGGTGATGGTCACCGGCGGCTCCGGGGGCGCTGCGCTCCGGGGACTGTCTGCGTAAAAGCGGTTCAGCTCCACCGGGGGGATCTCTCATCTGGATCGGGACTCGAGGACGGATGACGGCATATAACGAGTGGAAGCAGGGTTGAAAAAAATCATATGCCAGCAAGTTTCATGATGGTACATTAAATAAAGGAGAGTGCGGTAATCCGGATGGACGTGAAGCTGCGCAGTGCGCGTCCTCCGCGTCGGCACCAAGCTGTCTCTAAAGACGCACAAATTGCCCAAATGTCATCCTCTACCGGGCTCTTCAATATCACCCGCTAATTACTCCTAAATAATCCTTCATCCAGGGGTGAAAAAGCAAGGATGGAGCCAGAAAAGAGCAAAAAACAAAACACCATAGGTAGTCACTTCTCATCAAAATACGGAGTGTGAGTAGAAGGAATATCCCGCAGAGGCTGGTGTGTGTGTGTGTTGGTGTGTGTGTGTGTGTGTGTGTGAGACGGTCCTCCGGCGTACGTATCTATGTCCCTCTGCAGCAGTCTCTCTCACAGTACCTCACTTCTTCCACATACTAACGACGTGAGGGGAGGGATTTCAAAGCAATGCGCCGCCGTCCAATCACAAGTGTCCGCTTTCATAAGCAGGGGCGGGGCAATGCGACGGGGCGTGGTTTGTGTACTGGCCTCACCCTCATGACCAGGCAGCAGTGTCGGCTATGGGTGGAAATCTGTGCCAGTGACCTCCAAAAGCCATATGCAAACTAAAGCTGCCAATTATAAACACTGTGTCATGGTTGTGACTTTATACACGGTGTGATAAAAGACTATTAACCCCAGTAAGCCTCAACTATGGAGAATGAGCTGTTTGTCTCCACTCCCTTCTTGTAAATAGGTGCATTCAATAAATACAAATAACCTACTGTTTAAACACAAGAATTTCTGGTATGTTAATTACTTTAATGCGTTATAACTGGGACTTCTACTGGGACTGATTACATTTTTCCATATTAAAACTAATTGACGTGATTCATTTTTTTCTTGTATCAGTGACAGTGAATGACATCTTCAGTTTTTTGCATTGTCAGTCACTCACTCCCAAAACTTTTTTTAATTGAAGTTTTAATTGAAGTATAACATTTCTTTAAAAGTTTTCTCCAGCTTGTAGAAGCACAACACGTTTGAAACAAAAAGATAGTTGAGTTCCACCTCAGTTGCCCAGTAATTTAATTTAATTTCCCATAAAGTACAACAATCTGTGCTTTATGGAGATTTCCATCCTGGTTTAAAAACCCTCTGGCTTGCCCTGAACTACCCGATCCGTAATCAGAGATACTACAAGACTGTCTGTTTAAAGTGGAGTCATGGATCATTGATTATTGGCTTAGAGAGATCGGAACGAGCCGTTCTTCTGAAGATTAATAGGTAAACTTGTTTAACATTTCACAACACAGGCTGGCCTTATCAAACCCTTCTGCCACCGGCCTGCTCCCGGATCATAATGGCTGCCGCCATTTATCTGCAGCTGAGAGAAGGATGAAGTCACTTCAGCTTCACTCAACGGCGTCACTGTTTGACCTGTCATCATTAGGCTTAGTCGTCTCTCAGCGCCCACACACTGCCACTCACGCTTCAATGACCTGCAGAGATCCCAGAATATGCGAAACGCAGACGTGCGTGCCTCCGGGCTAAGTGCAGTACTCTCTTCTTTTGAATCCATCTGTTTGTTTAAAAACTGTCTGTCACCACCTCGGGCCGAGACACATAAACAGGTGACGCATAACAACTGCTTTCTCACTGCGAGGTTTAAAGGTAACGCTGAGAGCTTACAGGGGATCTCAAAGGTTTCTTTACAACTCATACTGCTAGTTAAGTTGTGCGGTTCCCGATAGTGCTCTTGTTTGTCACACAGTCATCCACTGTTTAAAAGGGCGAGTGGGTAAGTCGCTGCAGTGTGGGTGGAGTTGAATAAGGAAGAGGGGGGCGTTTAAAAAGGAGACCAAAGAGGAGGGCATTGGGAAAAGCCAGACAAAGGCAGCGAGAGAATGAAACAAGGGAGGGCTCAAACAACAGGGAGCAACTCCTTTCATGTGCCCCCTTGATGTAGGCTGGTAACAGCTGTTTTGGCGTGTTGATGACTGATGGCTGTTTCCTGTTGTGGATATTTTAAGAGGACAGCTTTCCCGTTAAAGAGGCTTCCCAGCATGTCCAGGTCCCGCTGGCCCCTCGGGGCATTTCCATGCCTTTCCATGGCTGTATCAAAGCAGTGGGTTTGGCTGAAACAGCAGCCAAACAAAACCCCCAGGATGAGTCCGATAGGGCCCGAAGGAGGAGGTAGGAGGAGCGGAACCCACATGCCCCTGTGATCCTGTGATTTACAGAGCCGCTGAGGCCTGTAATGGACGCCATATCTCCGTGGCGGGGCCTAATTCATCCCCGTGTTGAAAGGCTGCTGTTTGCCTGACTCCAGAGTAAATATATAACGCTGACATTAGGCAGCTGAATTCTTCAAACCTGGCTCGAGCAAATCCTCATCTGCTCGTTTGTCTCCCGCTCTGTTTGGAAGTGCTGAGGTGTTTTGTGGCACACGGGGATTAGCGTTGCGTAGATGCTCCGTCTGATTGTTTAATGAGGGGCTGACATTGATGTGAGCTCATGAGAGTCTTGTTTCTTTTTTTTCTTTTCAAGTTCTACAGGCCTTCACTGGTGTCAGCTAGATTTTGACAAGGTCTGGCTGCATGCAGTACTGTACAAAGAGAAGGGGAGAGAAATGATAAAAGCGCCAGAGAGGCAGAGGAGGGAAAACCAGTGTAAATAACTCCTATTTAATTATCTGTGACTGACTTATGGGGTGTGTGGAATGGGAATAAAGGCCTGGGGCTCTGCTCTACCCCGAGTGTTTTCTCCAGCAGTAATAAAACCAAGGGAGAAAAAAAAAGTGGATTAAGACAGTTTCATGGGGTGTAGCAGACATGGCATTTAGACCCAAACACTTAAAAAGAGCCTCGCAGGCAACATTCCAGCCAGGACAGAATGTTGAAACAAGGATTTCCTTGAGCTGAAAGGTCCACAAACAAAATATCTACACAGTGTACTTAATTTATTCACACTTCCTCGTTTATCTTTCTGCGGTTGCCTGTCCCTCTGTCTTTGACAAACACATACTAATCCTTCCACAGCTGAATGTGCATGCGCTCACGGGACAAAATGTACATGTGCACGTAAACACAAAGAGACAGGCCGTAGTGTGCGAGATGCCATCTTAAACGTGTGTGTTTGGGTAGTTCTTATGAATTATCATCTATCTGAGAGTCTACACATTATATTTGTGTGTGTGTGTGTGTGTGTGTGTGTGTGTGTGTGTGTGTGTGTGTGTGTGTGTGTGTGTGTGTGTGTGTGTGTGTGTGTGTGTCAGAGTCAGAGCTGCGGCTGACATCCTTATCTCTCCAGTTTAGGAGGGAGATTGTCTCTCTTGTCAGCTCATCACGTCTCGCAAGCTAACGCTCTTATCCACTCTGCCTACCTGTCGTCTATCTGTCTGCATTATAATCACAGCGGGATAATAGGCTTCCCTCTCCGTTCGCAGATTGGCACTTTTATTTCCTGAAACCTACACCGCACAGGGTTCCGCCTTGTCGTACCCGCTACACCTGAAACGCATTCTCAGACAGGCACGTAGGCTGCACTCCGCCCACACCAGTGCAACCTCACGTTCCCCCTCCACGCTCGGAAACAAAAGCCGCTATTGTCCTCCACACGGAGAAGTTATCATGAGCACGGAGCGAGGAGGAGGAGGAGGAGGAGGCAGAGGCAGAGGAGGAGGGAGAACGTGGCCTGCTCTGCCAGACAGCGCCTGCCTTAAATCAGATCTTCCTACATTGTTGTGTGAAATTTCAGATGACATCAAAAGATGTTTTTTTTTCTTTTTTCCATTGGCCTGATGACGGAGAGGGGGGTCATTTTGATAGAACCACAATCAAGGTATTCACGAGCTGGAGCCGTGACAGGTCTGGTAAAAGGAACGACAACAAGCAATGCAAAAGGAAAATCTTGCCAGCACAAATTCCTAACGCTTGTTAAAGTCAATGCTGCTTCTTGCACTCATGGTCGGAGTCACTGTGTCTTCATCCACAACCTCTGTTGAGGGGGAGGCTGCTGGGAAAACACATTCTGTCTTTCTTTCTATGAAACAACTATTGTCTTGAAATCAAAACCAAAACACATTTTTCACCAGACAAATTAAGTTTAAAAAGGAAAGTTGCTCAAACTAGCCCCACTCAGAGGATCCCTCTGTGGCATTCATGACCTGATAAACAACGAGAGTCACTGGAGGTTGCAGTAACCACAGAGTTCCTGCCAAACATAACCGAAGACGATGATGAAGGATGGGACGGGCGGGGCTCAGCGGCGCATGTCAATCATTGCTTCCCGCAGTGAGGCCGAGTCATGTCATCTGCCACGGCTTTGATGTGACAAGGGATGGCATTGCTCAATTAAAAGCCTATCAATGTGTAAGTAAATCAGCGCCTTTCAGGCTTGACACATCAAACAAACGGTTATTGAGGCGGCCCGCCCATGCCATTAATCTCTCTGCATGAACCTGCCAGCCGTGGGTCACCGCAGGAGCAGAAAAACCTGCAACAGTGAGAGTATTAAAAGCAGGGAAACGTACATTTTTAAGAACATTATAAGCCCTGATGAAAAACAACAAATGCAGTGTTTTAAAACAAACCGTTTTATTGAATTGAACTAAAGGTGCTAAAGCAGAAGTTGGGAGTAACTTTTATGAATTCTCCTTAAATAAAAAAGAGTTAGAGAACAGGCGGTAATGGAAAACGCATTCCAGACAAGACCTCGTGTGGCCAAAATATTTGTCTCAACAGGGTCCTTGTGGTGACAAAGCACCGTGCTTGTCCCTGGCAGTAATTCACCAGCTCAGATGAATACATGAAAGTCAAGCACTGCCATATATCACGCCCCCCCACCCCCTACATGCCTCGCAAAGTCACACATGGCCGTTTGTTATGCGACCGTGCATACTCATTTCGAACTCTGCGTTGAGGGCTACGGGCCAAGCTGACACTTATGAAATATTTCCCTTGCTGACCTTAGCTACTGCTTCAGCTGGGGAGATTAATCCTCTGTCGGCAGACACTGGGAGCAGAATGCAACAGCAGCCAACACATACTCACACTCACACACACACATACACACACACACACACACGCACATCCTCCGTCTGGTGACTACAAAACATAGCAGTAGCAACAGCAATGGCAACAACTCTGTTCGGTTACAGTAGTAATAATTACAGCTTCTTGATTTATTTCAGCCTTATTTGATGGTGTGCCAGTTACAGGGGAGGTTTTAAGAGAGTAGATGGCATGCACAATTCAGCAAATATTGCACACAAACCCAAATGAGCAGACAGTAATGGAATACAGCAGCTTCTGTGTAACTTGATATTCCATTCAACCTCACACAAATATGTTGGTTTTCTCAGTATAAAGAGCAAAGAAAGGCTGCACAGACTTTTCTAATAAAGTTCTTCAAATCAACTTCTAATGTTGAAAATCAAACACTACTGAATTTATAGCACTGAAATAATTTGTCTGTCTACCTGTCTGAACTTATGTGGTTTGAATTCCCTCATTAAAACTCAAAATCAAGTTTAAGAAATGTCTGCAAAAAAATATTCGTCAGGCTAAAAATTCAGATGTGTCCAATGTTCAAAAGTTGTTCAAATAGTCATTAACAGTCATTTTCTATTAGCCATTTTGGAATCTAAAAATTCAAGTCAAGTTAAAAAAAGAAAAAGTTTGCTCAGACTCAACTTGTGAAATTCAGAATTTAAATTCAAACTTTCAAGTTTATAAGAGTAATCAGGTTAAATTCTATCAGTCATGTGATCCAAGAAAGGCAAGTTGAAATGTGTGACTGGAAACCTGACTGGACATTTTAACATCTGAATATGTAAACCTGAAAAGAAAAGTCACAATATTTTGAATTTTATATACAGAATTTATTCATGAAATTCTAACAATTATGTCCTTTCTTTGCTTCCACATCTCAGCACTCTAAGCCTAAGAAAGAAGTGTGAAGGATTATGTGCACATGTCCAGCTCTGTCCCATCTTAATGTGCAGCAGCAGATGACTTGGCCAAGTTTGGTCTTTTCTAAAAGGTTATTTAGTTGCCAGGAGAAAGAGCAAGCTGCTCTTGCAGTTCCTGCCAGAAGGTTGCACTACCGGTGTATCGTAAATTACTCAAGACAGCGTACAAGAACGGTGTCGGGGTGAGGAGTGGAGAGAAGATGGGAGAGGAAAGGGTGAAAGAGTAAGTGCAGTTTTCTTTTTGGTCCATGGTGATGAATGAGTCTCTGAACAAGGCAGAAAATACATCATATCACCTTTAATGGGTACACATTGCTGCTGCCATAACTCAGTGTTTAAAAATAGGGAGGGAGGGTGAAATACGACATCATATATTCCTCTCAACGACACTTTTACGAGCCCTCCCTGCAGTATAAAGGCATTGATTGCTATTTCAAAGCTCCATGTTAGAGTCAGTGCTGAGTACATCCAGCTGCCAGCATCGAGGAAAGACAGAGAAACTCCTTTAACACGTTGGAGCCCAAACTCTCGCTCGGCTCTGTTGAGTTAAGTCCTGGTTTCTGTGGTTCACACACAGGTTTTCTATAGGGAAAAACTCTTTTATCACAAAATGTGAGCGTTTCAGAGAGGTTAGGAGTTTTTTTATTCTATTCACCATAGGTGGTCATGAAGTAGGAGAACAGAGATAAGTTGGGGATCTCTCACAGAGGCAGTTTAAATGATAAAAGGTTTTTTAAATGAATTTTACTTTGATCCCATCTGTTTGCAAATTAGCTAGTCTGCGGAGATTTAAAGTGTTCTTCTCGTTGTGGGGGACTGACTTTATCTACAAGCTAATTTATTATATGAAAAGAGGACATGGGGTACTCCATAGGGATGTTACAGAAGGATAATTATAGGTGTACCATGGATGCATAACCCTACTATCATAGTAGCTGGCAGTTACTGCCATTACTTTTTGTATTTTAACTGAAAATGTTTATTTTCATCATTCAATTTCTCTGTTTTTTGCTTGAATCTTCCTGTAAATAACGCAGGATCACACAAAACCATCTGTCATTCTGAGTGTAACCAAACCACAGCCATGCTAGGTCAAGCTGAACTTAGGTGCAACGGTGCTTCGAGCTACATGCTAACATCAGTATGCTAACATGCTCACGATGACACATTACCATGCTGATGTTTAGCAATAGAATGTTTACTTTTGTCACCTCGTTAGTTTGCTGTGTTTCCATACTATCATTCGCTAGTGTGATGGGCGCTAGATTATAGGTCAAGGGTTCACCACAGTTATTAAGGTTCCTCCTCTGGGGACCTTGAATGTCTATGCAAAATTTGAATGGCAAACCCTCCAATTGTGGTTTAGATATTTCAGTCTGGACCAAAGTGGTGGACAAACCAAAGTTGCCATCATTTAGCCACGTTAGACACATGGCTAAATGACTACCATACCAGTATGGATGATCATATGAAGGTTAAACACTTCTGTAAGAGAGAGAAAGTCACTTATATGCTGAAGTAATGTGAGACAACCGGATGGAGACACAGTTAGAGTGAGAGACTGCTGACTGGACTTATGGCTTTGGCAAATTTGAAGTTCTTTTCAGGGAGCCGTTCCCAGCTGTAAATTTACAGTGTTTGTGCAAGCTGCTATTAAAACCACGTCCATGGCCTGGCAGGTCGTTCATTCAGCAGGCCTGCAGGGAGGAATTCTTCTCTTGAACGACTGCCTGTCTTTTCAGTAAAGGAGGAAAATGACAGACAGGAGGAAGTAAAAATGTATATATGCAAATATATCGACCTGTCCTTTCATCTGATTTATAGGTTATAAATTATCTGTATAATAATTATTAAGTTGCGGTGCGTGCAAGTTGACCCATCCTTACCTTCAGCTGTGTAGGCCTACATCCTTCTGAGGAGAATTCTTTACCTTAGACGTCTAAGGTAAATGGCCATGTTTATGTGTCCCAATGAAGGGATGTCTGCATGCCAACATGCTAATATGACACATTACCATGCTGATGTTAAGCAATAGATTGTTTAATATTGTCACCTCTTCAGTTTACTGTGTTTGATTACTATTATTTGCTAGTTAGCACTTAACAAACTACACCAGAGGTTGTGATGCAGGACTAAACCAGGCTGGTGTGAATGCACGATCAGTGTTTTTACCCATATGTTGTATCAACAACATTCCATCTAAATGATCCAAATTTAAGTGACTTTAATGTCTGTCAGCAGAATTGACCTAAGAAGGGAGGCTACATTATGTGTGCTCATTTTTAGGTGACCTCATCCTGTAACACAGCTGTAAAAGTGTGTGTGTGTGTGTGTATGTGTGTGTGTACATGCGCACACCTGTAAAGCAGGCAGCAACGATTTTAATCACTGCTTATTACACGAAACATAATGAGAAACACAGACCTCGTTCCCTCAAACATAATGAGAAACACAGACCTCGTTCACACACACACACACACACACACACACACACACACACACACACACACACACACAAACAGAAATCCCACCTCTCTGGAAATCATTTCAGAGATTTTTCTTGTTAACTCTTTGTTGTCCAACTATGGCAAGGCCCCAAGGATGTGAGTTGGTGTATTGTATCAGTGGTAAGTAGGGAGAATCTGCCCTTCAACAGGAGGCCCAGGAGTCTGCAAACATATCGTCTGCCGAAGTGCCCCTTAGCAAAGGCACAGAGTCCCTCCCTGATCCAGGGCTGCAGCTCTGACCTTGTCATCACAGTGGGTAAGAAAATAAGTGTAAGGAATAGATTAAGAAGCATTTTTTTATTGTATTTGTTTAAAAATGCATTATTACTTAGCATGGAAGAACTATCCCCTTTCTTTTTGTCACTGGGTCTTCAAAGACCCATAGAAATGCCAAGTGTAGCCACAGCCCTGTTTCTGTGTCGATCATTCTATTAGAAGCTATTCTGGACCTCGCAACAGGCCCATCATTTATTTAAGCTGTGCCCAAGGAGAATTATTGTGGTGTAAAATCCAAAGCCTTTTAGAAGATCAAAGTTCCACAACATAAATCACGTTTCCCTGCAAATCCAACACAACACTTTCTTTTTTTTTCCCTCACCACAGCTCCCACTCACACACACACACACACACACACACACACACACACACACACACACACACACACACACACACACACACACACACACACACACACACACACACACACACACACTATAAAGCATCCACATACTGTATTTACACTCACAATGCCACAAAGATCAAACAAAGGTGCACACAAATATCCCTCCAGTTGATCATTATTTAATACCTCTATGATGTTGAGAATTCAGTGTATCAGAGTGGAAAGATTTACCAAAATCCTTTATTTTTCATGTGCACTTTGCATATTACACAACCTTTCATCCTTCTTTACTGCTCTCAACTCTTCTTCCAGCCTCTGTCTTTTCATTTCTCTACGTCGCTTCTCTATCTCTTCCTTTATTGTTTTGTGCTACTAGACGTCCCCTCCGTCTCTGAGGACATCATCTGTATAAGAAGCATAGAAGTGGATCCGCTATAAGGCAGCTTAAGGGAAGTTATTTTGCACAGAGATTTACTGCCTGTTTGACCCTAAGGGAGAAGGATGGGGGCATTACGCCTTGTGCAGGTGTATGAATGATTTCTCAGGCTCACCCTTCTTTATATCGAGCGCTGAATAAAAGGACTGGCAGGATTTAGCTCTTCATCAGATGTGGACTGCTACATCGGAGGGTAAATGTTCTAAACAATGAAGAGGAATCGAGGCTCTCTACTGTCTTTATTCTCCCTCTTTATTTCTCTCTGCTGGATCAGAGTCATCCCTCAGGCCAACCCATTATTGGAGGCAGAGCTTTCCGGAGTAAATCATCTGGTTAATTCCTCGCCTTACCTTCTCAATGCCCGTATTTGTCATCAGCGGCGCTTTGAGGCGTTGCTCTCTTTGATGATCCAGCCAGGCCGGCTTGCCGTGAGACTGACAACAATAAATTACTGTTGCTAATCATCAGTTATTATGTAGATATAGTTGAAAACATGTTCCCTGTTTTTAATAGTGACAATTGGCTTGTAACAGGTAAATTATGGGGGCAGCTCACATGCTGACATGACTGCCATCGCCTGTTTGACAGTTTTTCATAGTAGCTTCTTCTATGTTTTGAGTATGAATCCCTTTGGCACCATCTTTTTACAAGGCACTTAATATTTCATTTTGACATGTATTATTTTATTTAAGAAAACTGCCAGTGTATTAATGTAGTTTAACATGAAGAAATTAAAGTCAATATGAAATTAAGATAAGAAAATAAGAAAAAACTAGTTTACTGTTCGGCGAAGGAGTTCAATATTTGGTACTCACTCACCTGTCTGGTCTCACCAATTGGCCTATGAATGACAAGCCATTTCCTTAAGTCATTTAGGGTGTTATCACAACATGGATGTTGCTTTTGGCGAGTTATTTAACACCATGTGGTCTGAAATGACTGCAATGAAAACCCAACCGCGTGAATATGCTTTGTTAACAATATGGTGGGAAATGACACACATAAAGCTCAACTGTCCTTACAGTTGCGTGCTATTTACACGTCTTTCGATGAGATCACGTAAAATGTATTCATAGTAAGGGCATAGTCATGATAGAACTAATAAAAAACTCTGAAGCTTTTCAGCCTCAATTCTTCAAATTTAAGTTTGACTTCATGCTCAATCTGCAAATTTACTTCCTGTAACTGAGATTTTATGAAATCAAAAACATTTAATCTTTTTATGAACGCTTTGGTATGTCATGCAAACCTTATTAATTTATAGTGGTACAAATATCTTATACATCCTGAATAGTTATATTTGAGTATGTGTTTATTTTAATAAGGCCCAGGAAGAGGTGGGAGGTGGAATAAATGTAGAAAATTGGAGGACTGTGACCATCAGTCCTTAAATGCATGTAAATGCTTTCCCCTCTTAAATGAAAAACAAGGAATATTATTATGATTTATCCGGGGCTGTGGAGGCGAGCTTCCTCCATTCTTCTGTGGGATCCGCCACGGCTCGTGACGGCTGGCAGATCGTATCAGCAAACACGGCAGCTGTACGTACTGTACATGCTGCGAGACAAAATAAGAAGAAGAGGGTTTAGTGATAAAACTGTGAAGGATTATCTGTCATTTGGCGAGCCCGTGGTGATTTGCTATCAAAACGGATTTTGCGGAAAAAAAAGAGGAATGACAGGAATGGAAAGATGATGGAAAAGGATGGAGAAGAGGAAGAGAAGGAGTGGAGGTGGGGGGGGGGGATTGAAGATTTCAGAAGGAGGGGGAGTTGTCACGCAGGGAGGATTTTGTTTTCTGTTTAATTTCTTGCCCCTTTCCCCTCCCTTCCTGACACCCCCCACCGCCCTCCCCCATCCAATGAGCTGAGTGTCAGTCACATTTTGAACTTGCCAAGCAAACACAGTAGAATGATTGGAGCTGTCAGTCAAAGTAATGCGTTGTTTGAAACTGGAGGAACTGGGAGTAAGACAGAGGTAGGGGAAGGAAGAGAGAATTGTAACTGTGGAGAATACATCACATCTTAAAGATACTCATTGAACATTCAAGCCTGAGATCACAAAGGATAACTTTGAAAATGACAAAATAGATGCACGGGTGTACAAGCCTTCCCTCGACTCAAACATCACGTGTGAAACACTGCAGATCAACTTTAACCTGCCTTATTTGCCTTCAGGGTAAAGCTGAAATGAAAAAAACAAGCAACTTTCTGTAAGCATGTAGATATGTAATTAGATTTTTGAGAAAGTTTTGTCTTCAGGCTTTTTAAATAACCAAACTGGATCTGTTAACAATCAATTGGACGCATAGACAAAACATGGCGTTTTAGTTAACAAATTGTTTTGTTACAGATAGTAAAGTACGAGTCAGTTTGGTGAGGGCGCTAACATGCTTTGAACCCAGCAAAAAAAAAAAAAAATTATGCCTCCTCCGTCAAAATTAACCAGCATGAGCCTAATAGCATGTGACTGCTTCTCCCCGGCCCTTTGACTCGCCCAATATATCCACTCCAGCCAAACGCCCCTATTGTGCTAAACTTGTCACCCCACTGACAAGCTAATATCCTCATTCCTGGGAGCTGAGTGGTCGTCTCTTGAAGTTTTAAAGGGAGGTGTGAGATGAGGCACCTTTGCTCATCAAAGACAGCGCAATCATCTCTCTTAAGCCCATGACACTCAACACTGAAGGTTACTGAGTGCTGGAGGTGGTTTTACAGCACCCAGCTGGCTGCCTATTCAGTGAGACTGACAGAGGGGGTCCAGGAGGTGAGGAGCCCCCCAGACAAGCAGTGGGGGGCCTTATGTGGAGGGGAAATTCATTTGCACTAATGCGGATGAATTTGCAAAACGTGTGGACAGTTTTACATCTGTACATGATCATTTTCTTAAAGCCTCTGTCTGAGCTCTTAAAATATATCTTATTGGCCCATGACCTATAATATTCTTTATCCTACTGCTGAAAAATTATACAGTTTTAGCACTGTTCAATATCAATATCTCATCATATAAAAAATCCAGATTAGAATCCTTGAGTGTTCACAATTGGTGAGAAAATAGTCACTTTCCAGACATTATCTAAAGGAGCTGTATGTGAGAAGCCAAATGTCCCAAGCAGTTGCACGAGACATTGAACACACTCTGCCAGCTCCTTACTACGAAGTCAAGGGTAAAGGTCGATTGAGCCCATGTGTGAGTAGAGACAGTCATTCTTCCGGAGAATTCGAATGGACGTGTTGATGTTCGACTGGAGCAAAACAGGAAGAAAAAAAACATGTGATGGTGAAGAGGAGGATTTATTTACACAAAGACAAAAAAAGGTGTAATTGGAGAGACGAGGAGATTTGGAGACGTCTGTCTATAAGGGCTGACACTAAACCGTCAGAAAAAAATCCTGTTCCTGTCTACCAAGTCAAACAGAGTATTTCCAGTATAGATTACCTGTTCTGACACCACAGTCTTCTGTCATGTGCTACATGTGTTAAAGGGCAAACCAAAGACAATGCCAAGACTTCCCTCTCTGAGCTTTGTCCTTTCTCTTTTGAAAAAACAACTAATGAAACCTGATCCCTGAAGTTCATTCTGAGTGATAGATCCCTGTTTTTTTTAGTTTATCAGATGTCAACATCGCAGCGGATTAGAATACTTTAGAACTCTGCGATCATGCTGTGCCGATGCAGTGGTCTCATTGAAATGAATGAGGGGGCTGCGTTTTGTAACGTAGTTCTGTAACAGGTCTTAGATTGCCCGAATAATGGCGTGAGAGTATTTTCTTTGAACTCTGAAGGCTGTAGCTCAGCGGGGAAGAGCTGGTTGTCCTTTGACCACAGGGTTGGTAGTTTGATCCCCAGTTCCTACTGTCCTTGAGCGAGACATTGAACCTTAAGTTGCTCCCCTGGAGCTAAACAGCAGCTCACTGCTCCTAAATGCTAAGGATACGTTAAATGTGGAGGTCAAATATCATGTATGAATCTTTATGAACATCACGATTGAATTTTTTTTTCAATGTTGTTGTTGGCCAAGTCACAGCGCATATTACACGACCCAACCGCAAAGAACAACATGCATATTATTATTCAGGATTCTGTAGCGGGCGTGGTGTTTAAACTGTACCACAGATGTCTCTACGTAAAGGAAACACTGTTTTACGTTGCCAGGTTTTGATTGACGTCTCAATTCAACCATGGAGGAATTACTCTTCACTATTGTTAACATGTAGCATTTACGTGCTACAGTGAAATCACTCTTTGATACTCCTTCAATTGTCTGACAGCAATAACACAGTAAAGTACCGTGGCTCTGGCTGATGAAAGCTGTAATACATGTATAGGCGATGTGTTTGCTAAAGAGGAATGAGATGTTTTAAGGAACAGTTTGCAGGATTTAGAGGGATTTATTAGCAGAAATGGAATATAATATGTTTTTATTTTTGTATAATCACCTAATAATAAGAAATTGTTGTGTTTTCGTTGACTTAGAATGAGTTGTTTGTATCCACATGAGGAGCAAGCCCCTCTCAAAGCGTCTGCCATGTTGCACCGCCATGGTTATACAGCAGCCATGAATGGACAAACAAAACAGTGGCTCTAGAGAGAGACTTTTGTGTCTTTACATTACCCAAATGTAATGGACAAAACATGATTGCACATAACCTTTGTAACATGATCATCAAAGCAAAGGTCAAAATCACTAGTGACAGCATCCTGGATGACCTGCAGCCCACGGGGACTGGTCCCAGTATGCCATATGGTCAGTTAACCACTGTTAGCTAGCAAACTGCAGGCCATTTGGAAGTATTTGTTGTAAATGGCAATTGAGCAGCAGAACCACTGATGTGCTCTAGTTTTGATACACTGTTATGGGAGAGGTTATGCTAAGGACGGCTGCAGTGCATTCACAATGTTTTTCACATGTTTTCAGCAATTATTTTCTAACATGTATAATATCTTTAGTGTATTCTTACTTCCGGACTCTAATAGTGTGAGGTAAGACCTCAAAGGAAAATCTCAAATCGAGCTTCATGTAGCTGGATGAGGTTGTTCTCCAACATTTGCTGGTTCAGAGGCTATCTCACTGAGAAACCACAAAATAGGGCCATCCTCTGTTAATATTATATTGGTTGACGCCTAGACGAAAGAAGTTTGACTTTCTACAAAACATCAGAATAATTCCTAAGCTTGCCTACAACTGCCTTTACAAGAACAGATGAAGCCATTCACCTGCTCTGAGCAGCCCCAGCACCTCCACAATGAACACAGATTGGCAGGGAGTATGTATGGGTGGGGAAGGCAGGATAATTAATGTTTCACAAACTCAATCCTTCCCCTCAAGGCGAACTCTCTCCTCATCATCTTTCTCTTTCAGGAAATTAAAAAGATACTCCTCTTGTCTTCCTTTTTGCTCCTGCACTTCTGTCACCCGTGCGTCTTTGTGTGAACTTTAAGGGATTAGGCTTGCGAGGGCTGGCTGGTGGTTATGGCTGCAGGGAGGACTCCTCAGGTTTCACTCAGGGCCGCGTGTCTCCCCGAGGCGACAGGGAGATGTCAGCCTCTATCTGTCCTCTAAGCCCTGTCAGCGGCTCTGCCAGCGCTCCATCACGGCTCTGTCGTTCCGAGTTTCCTTCTGGCTTATGATCTAAGACACCCAGACAGTGCAACTGGCTTCACAGCCTGACTCGCCTCCCCCCCTCTCTTAAGCGCTGATACCTTTACGTGACACAACATACACAAGGTCAAGGTGTCTGTCATGTTTCGGCGTGTGGGTCTCATTGTAAATGTGTGAGCGGGGCTCGCTGTTGCCGGTGCTGGTGCATGAAAGCCGGGCGTGTCACCTTGCCTGTGTGTACGTCTGTGAGTGTGTGCGAGTGCGAGTCGGCCCTGTTTTGAGTGACAGTGTGAGTGAGGTGCAGCCAGGCGGCGGCTCTTTGTAAAAGTGCACCTACCTTCTCTTCCCACAAGTCCCTCCTGGCAACAAACTGTCACGGCTGACAGCCCGCACAAAAGAAGGAGAGGGAAAGGGAGGCAGGGGGTACGGGGATTAAAAAAAAAAGTTTAAGAGATGAAATTAAAGCAAAGAAGGGAACCTGACAGCACCTTGAGAAGAGGCATTGTCTGTGAGGGGAAATATATCTGTGTGAGCGGGCTTTGATCAGTGGAGGATGAGAGAAGGGAAGAGCTTGTAAAGCTGGCTCCTGAAGCCCATTGAAAAGACTAGAGAGAAGAAGAAGGAGAAGAAAATCAGCCCCACAATAACGTTCCACTCTGGCTCAGAGGAGAATCTGTATTCTCATTAATAAGCATGTCATGGACTTTATTCTCTTTTGGCCTTCGTGGTACACTTGTATTTGCTGGTTATCTTACTCCTTTTCCTTCCTCTAGTTGCCTCAGATGCTGGAAAGTACGACATGGTCAAAAGACAAAATTCAGTAAAAGTATATATGGTAAAAAAGTGTTTTCCCAAGAACAAAACAGCTGTTTGAAGGGTGGTGGAGGAGGGAAGAGAAGGAGGGGAAGCAGGAGGTGATGAGGTGAAAGAGGAAGTTTTGAGAGAGAGGAACCTTTGAAACACATGAAGGAGAAGCTGTAGGGAGGAAAAAGGGGAAAAGAAGTGGAAGTGCTGGTGGAGGTGGGAGGAGATAATCACTTTTTATTTTGTGATTCAGTGTTGGGGGGATGTAGCGACCCCGGCTTTCTATATGAGGAGGGAGGGAGGGAGGGAGGGAAGTGGCAAGGAGCACTGCTCCGGTGCCCCCTCAATACTATGGGAGCACTTTGATAGACAAAGCAGCGTGCTGAAGGGGAACCTCCTGCTGGCAGGATCTGAGGAGGCTGTTTACAGAAGAGCTTGTCTGATCTAAAGCCCTGCTCGCCCTCTTGTATGGAAAACACATCGGCCTTTGATGTCTCTCTCCCTCTCTCTCTTTCTAAATTTCTTTCCTACTTGTGTTTTCTCTCTGTCTCTCAGCACTGCTACTCCCTCTCATTGCTGTTTGACACAAATCAAGATCTGCATTGCATTATGCACTTTGAACCACGGGAGACATAATGTATTCTGCTACGAGTTTTAGCATGCAAGTGCATAACAACTCTTTAAAGTGTGTGCGGAGCGTGCACACTGACGGGGTCAAACAGGGCTTGTCAACAGGCGGTCTACTTTAATGTGACACATTAACGTGGCCTACCAGTGCCAGCAACTCTGCACAAGAAGCACATGTGTGCATATTTATTAGAGTCCATAACTTTTGCTCCATCATAAAATATTATACCCCTACTTGTGCTGGGGAGTGTGTTCATAAACCTGCCTGCACGTTGTTTTCGGTACCACCTTAGATACTGGATTTAATACGTTTGAATATGTTGACAATGACGTGTGTGAGAGAAAGAAACTTGACCAGTGTTTCGACTGGAGGAAGCAGGCTTTAAATTGAATGCCTTTAGTTCTGGGCATGTCAATATGTCTCAGACCCAAGGAACTATCACAATTTGCAACGCTGTACGTCACTGAGTTGTGCAACACAGGCTGCTGAATCTTGTGATAAACATTTGTTCAAACAGTAAGGAAACAAAAAAAACTAAATTCTAAACAAGAATCAATAATTAAAGGGTCAGTGTAGCATAAATGAAATGTAATATTCATGACTTTGTTGTCATTATTGTATAATCACCTGATGCTTATGAATTGTTATGTTTTCGTAAGCTTAGAATCAGAACTTCACAGAGTCCACCCAGTTACACTGCCATGTTTCTACAGTAACCCAGAACAGACAAGCCAAACACTATCTCTAGCGTTTTTATTTCAGGACACCATAGTTCACCGACACGCTTCTGAAACTGTGGTACGTTCAGCAGGCATCTGATTTCTGTTGCTGATAAAATAGTGCTGTTGTAGTAAAGACAGCCTCTTAGCGTGGCAAACGGCATTGCCTAGGCTTTGCACTCTGCAGCTTATGCTACAGCAGTGAAAAGGGAGGAGTGAGCTGAGGTGTATTCAGTTGGTTTCTTTCTGCAACCAAACCGCAAGATGCCACCAAATCCTACACACTGTCCCTTTAATGTGGAGATTTACCTCATCCATGCTTTATGGATAGTACTTTCCGATGGCCCAGAAACTCTCAGGGAGTAGTTGGCGCTGAAATTGACCAATTGGTGAACACCGACCTCAAACTTCTACAACTGGGGCTCAAAAGCACTGGTTGCCATTAACATCAACTTGAATTAGTCACAAAAGGGTCAACAAAAATATAAGCCCGTCTTTCACTCCCTAAATCCTCTGCATATTTTCACCATCATGTTTGCAAAACCCCAAGTAATTTTTCTGTGAAGTCTGCTGCCAATCTCCCAACTCAGCTCCTAGTAGCATTTCCAAAAACCCACTTTAGGTGGGTTTGGTAACCGAGCCAGGAGGATAAACATTCATTCAACTGCAAAACTAAGTTTAAAATTCATTAGAATTTGAGTTTTTGTGAAACGGGAGAACACTGAACAGGAAAAAGCAGAAATCTATACAGAATGGTCATGTGTGGAAAGAGTTCACATGGAGACCCAAAAAGCACCGACTTACAAAGAAATTATGAAATGTGTGAAAGGAGTTATAGGGAGAAAACAAGACTGAGAAAGACGAATAAAGTGTTGCACATGCATTCATGTGTGTCAGAGGTCTGCTTCTCAAACTAATGGTGCACATTATTGAAACAACAGATCACTCTGTTCTGGAATTGATTTATACTGCCTGTTATTTCACTTTAATCTATGGACATTATCTACACAGGATTTATGGACCATTAACTCTGTGAGGAGCTGGAATGTAAATGAGACGCAATAAATCAAGTCAGATGAAACACTCAGAGCATGACAAGTTACTTGTGCTCATATGGATGCCTTGGTAACTGCATTTGGATAATCAAGTCCTTGTGCTGTACGTTTGTCCTTTGTAATTTGGCCAGAATCGTACTGGTAATAAGCATGAATAATGTTGACGACCAATGGATACATAGCCTTTCAAAGGATAAGTCTTGCATAAACAACAAAGTGACAGAAATAAAATGCTCAAAGTGGCTCACAGAAGCATGAGACATCCAGGATTTGGTTATGAGGGGGAAGAAAAACGTATCTTTTGCAATATGACTGCATCTGTCCCTCTCCGTTACATACTGTATGAAATGGAAGCCCTGCCAATGGCATGTGGTGTCACTCTCTACGTAGTAACATATAGAGAGGCACATTATTTTTTTTAACTCTCCTTCGGCCTGTTAATAGCAGCCTTATTGGTACAACTTTCCCTGCAGATACATTATTGTATTAGTATTAATCACCTTTCTACCAGATTGAGAAGGATCTCCAGGTTTTCCGAAATCCAAGAAGATGAGGCTGTGAAAATCTCCCGTATCCCCGACAACAACACCTCAGATCCATCATTGAAGAACTGGAGCCACGTAGATCAGATCTATCCATGAAGATTCCTGGCTCAGGCTTGGCGCAAAACCCAAGAAATTGACTTGTTTAACACCTGGTCCTGGATTGCCGTAGAGGCCCCCAAGAAATCCATGTGCTAGTTAATGATTCTGTTTTTGTGACAAAACCTAGTTATGAGACCTAATCTGGGATTCAAGACCATCTTGGAGTATGTGACCTTATTCCAAAACAGCAATGTGAACAGTACAATGATCTGATGACTTTGAAAGTCTGTAGTGTGAACTTGGCTTGACTCTTAATTGTGTGAGTTGTGTGAAGGAGTAATGGACAGGAAGTTGCACCAGCCAGTCATAGAGTTGGCTTGCCAACACTCTATAAAAGATCAACAAGGTTTAGCACAACAGCTAGCTAGTTCAAAGAGTGCACTATTCTATTAAGTTAAATGACCAATTTAGCTTCCTAGTGGCATTTCAATAAGTCACAGCGCTACCATGCTTATACAAAGAACCAACCTGATGTCATGGAAAGGAGAAATTTTACGACACATGTCCTTTTGAGCCACACACTTTCCGTGAAACGGCCACAGCAAGGTTTAGGCAACCAATCCTCTTAGTTTATGAAAAAACATCATGGTTGGGCTTAATATAAGTAAGTTAACTAAGTAATATAATTTAAAAAACATACGTATACAAACAAGTCACAAACAAAACTAACTGAACTTAAAAAAACAACAACAATTTGGGACACGAACACCGGTTTGCTTGTTGAAAGTCCAGTGTCCCGCCCACCAGCAGCTCTCACTCTCTCACTTTTTATACAATTGACACTTGATCTGAGCATAGCATATTCATATATATATATATATAAATGCAAAAAGTGATTATGGCATTGTTATTGCACACTAAATAACTTACAAATTGTAATTTCATACAAACATTATTTGGTGAAACCAGGCTGAGAGAACATATTGATATGCATTTGCTAAATGTATGCGTCATGCTGAGCCGAACAACCTACCTTGTGCATAAGCTAACAGCAGCATTTAGCTACTGAGAGAGCTAATAAAACTACACTACTGTATTTATTATGAGTAGAATCACAAACTATAAAGGCTCTGTCCCAATTATGTATGCACATTTGCAATTTCATTAGTAGCGGACTCAACTGGGAGTTAATCATCTTAGTGACTACCATGGGTGTGTTAAATTGGCTTGTAGCTAACAAAGATAACCTTATTCCTTACATTCTGCATCTTTCTTGCTATCGTCACTTTATTGTCCTGGATTATAATTCTGTTGCAGTGCTGCTGTTGTCTCAGACTTGACTATGATGAGGATGAGATTTGGTCTCTGGGTCATCTACCAGCTACAAAACAGCCCTCTGATAGCAGTGAATATTTTACAGAGGAGATTGAGATGAAAACCCATTGGAAATGACAGATTCCCAGCTGGATGTCTCAGGATGTCAGCATGGCCACCAAGGCCCGTCTCTCCCCTTCACTCTCTCTCACTCTGCGCCCCTCCTCCCTCTGTGTCTCATCTCCACTTACTTTTGTTCCTTCTGTCGACTGATGCTGAGGCTTCGTCTGAAAGAGCAGCCAGAAGCCCTCAGCCTTGACAGGTTGCTGGGCTTTATGACCACGCCGATGATCTATCGGACAGAAACAGATGGAGGGATGGAGAGAGAGATACATAAACGGAGGGAGGTAAAGAGGGAAAGAGAAAGGGAGGACAGTGATTGCTCAGGGGAGGCTGGATCCGAATAGCTGTAAAAACACTCCGGAGTAGAGAAACAGGAGGAATTTCAACTCAATCGCTCAAATGTTTCAGCCACTTGCACACATAAGACCCAACTTCTACCAATTCCTCTGAGTCATTCCACTCAATTGGAGAACAATTGGCTTTGACTGAACTCACGCCCTGCTCCCCCCCATCCCATAACCCCTCCTACCCCCTCTTTCCCTCTTGTCAGTCTGTATCTCCTCAATTTACCCCACTCATCGAGTTGAGCAGGATTTTCATGAACACACACACACACACACACACACACACACACACACACACACACACACGCACAGCCTGCGCGCCTTTCGACACAGTTTCCACGTCAACCAGTGTGACAGATTTGACGATGAGAC